>NC_079349.1:4462500-4752500 GCF_029582105.1 Oenanthe melanoleuca
AAACCTGCGAGTTAACGGCTTAATTAAAAATAATAATGATGGATGAATTCCGCTAAGTTATTCGGAGAGAAGTGGATCCAAATTGGACTAATTAGATTACACTTCACTTGAGGTGGATGGGAGCGAGCAGAGAGGGTGTCAGAGCAGAACCACAAACAAAAAATACAAGGAGGTGACAAGGACGTGGTGCTGGATGCTCCTCAGTGCCAGCCTGGGAATCCTTTGGAGTCCCACGGATCATTTCACTGCTGGTTTTGCTTATCTCCTTTTAGCTTCTCTTCTAATAATTCTGAGACAAAATTAGTGGGGAAAAAAAAAAAAAAAAAAAGCCTCTTAAGAAAAAGCAGGTTTAGAAATCCCCTTCCATGTGCAGAATTTCTTTCCTGTGAGCCCCTGGGCAAGGACAGGAGTCCAAACCCTGTGGGTTTGCTGGGTGCCAAGCTGCTGTCCCCTTGTCTTGGGGAAACCTTTAATCCAGGCTCCCTGTCAGCAGCAATCAACCTCAGCCTTCTAAAATCATGGTTTCTGACCCACCAGCAGAGCCAGACCTTTGCTCTGGGGCAACCTCTCCCCCAGTGTGAATAGGAGAATCTGGTTTGGAAATGTATTCAGAGCCAGGCTGAACGTATATTTTATTTATTGATGATAAAATATACATCAGCCAGGGGTTCTGAGCTGGTCAGGCTGGCCCTGCTGTGCATGTCTGACTGGTTTGATGGAAACAGCCAGAGATGCTGGTGCCAAGAGGGGTTTAACAGCAGAGGATGCTCCTTTCAGCCCCTCAGGTCCAGCCATGGTGCAGTTTGCCCAATTATATGAGTTTTCTCAACTGATATATTTTCCCTTTTATTCCACCCCTTTTTCTGCTCAGAGGAAACAAAAATCCAGCTCTACCCAGTGTCAGGGTGTCAGTTCCCAGCACAGGGAACTGTGAAAAGAGAAAAGCTGCTTGGATTTACATTTAGATTGAAACCATGTGTGTCAAAGGTGTCCAGCAGCTCCCTGGGTGCCAGGGATGGGCCTTGTCAGTTTGTGTTATGCAGACAGTATTTTTCCATCTGAAATTGAATCACATTGGCAAAATTATTCCTTTCCTTGAGACAATTGTAGGGTGTGGAGACAAACGTGAGGTGTCTCCGTGGATGAGATTTGGGACAGCTGGGATGTGGGGTTGAGCAGTGCCAGCTCTGTTTTCAAATTACCCCATGGGTGGTCTGTGGGCAGGGGACCCCAGTGTCACCCCAGTGCCCTGCAGGTCCCCCTCCAGTGGGTGCCACAAAGTGTGGATGCCCAGGGATGCTCTGGGGTGCAGGTGGAGCCCCAGCTCTGCAGCATCCCCTGGGATGGTCCCTTTCCTCTCAGCATTCCCAGTGTCCTGCAGAAGGCAGCGAGGTCAGGGGGGACCCCACCAGCCAGGGGGACCCCTCCATCCCCCAGGACATTCTGTTTGCTGCTCTCACAGCCATCCCTGGGGATTTCTGTGTCTGTGGCCAGAGGAAGCAGGTTTGGGGTGCTGGCAGGGGAATGTTCCTGCCCGTCCCTGTTAACAACAGCAGAACAGAGGAGTGGAATTAAATGCAGGACTGAACTATGTTTAATTTGTGCCACAGCCCGCAGATGAGGAGCTGGGTCAACACAGGCCCTTACCAGCCTGTGGAAGGGCTGAGTTCTTGGTCAGGCAGTGGTTTCACTCCCTGCCCCTGCAGCCCCAAATGGTGAACACAGGCACCCGGAGCCTGGGGCTCTCTTCTCCTCTCAGGGGTTCGTGTCTCACTGTCTGCCCGTTCTGACCCCCTGAGGTCCTTAATGAAACACTTCCCTGGATAAAACAGCTCCTTTCCACCTTCTGCCTGAGCCAGGAGGGAAGTGGAGGGGTTGGAAACACCAAATTTCAGGAGACTTGCTGAGGTTTTCACCGATATCTGCGCGTTCGCAAGAGCCGCCGTGACACCACGCGACCCGAACGGGGCTGTTCCTTCCCATGTTCTGATGAACTGAGATGCTCTTCCCCTGGGGCCCGTGTGCCCAGTGATTCCAGGCCTTCCATTATTGCCTGTGACAGCGTGCCAGCTCCTGAGCCGTGGCCTGTCTCAAATCATCCCTCACCTTGTCACCGCTGCCGTGGCGATTTCACAGCTGGCAGCTTCAATCACTGCGGGTCTGCTGCTCCCTCCTCTCTGCCCTCTCATGGCTTAGGAGCAGCAGGAAGGGCTCCTGCCCAGCTGCAAGGGCAGGAATGTGAGGGACATGGGTGCAGGGCCAAGTTGGTGTGCAAGGTGGGCGATGCTGGGTCCGTGGAGCCGTGTGGGTTGTGTCAGATTGTAAATCCTGGAATGGTTTGGGTTGCAGGGACCTCAAAGCTCATCCTGTCCTACTCCCTGCCATGGGCAGGGACACTTCTCATTATCCCAAGTTGCTCCAAGGCTTGGCTTTGGACATTTCCAGGGATCCACAGCCTCTCTGGGCAGCCTGTGCCAGTGCCTCTCACCCTCACAGGGAAGAATTCCTTCTGGTGTCTCATCCATCCCCATCCTCTGGCAGTGGGCAGTCATTCCCTGTGCCCTATCACTCCATGCCTTTATCCAAAATTCTCTCCATCTCTCTTGGAGCCCCTTTAAGCCCTGGAGAGTGCTGGAAGATGCAGTTCATGTTCACAGCACCAAAGATCATGATGTACAATAGTCACCGGGAGCACCGGGCTGAGGATGGGATGGTTCCACAGCCGCCCCACCACAGCCCAGGTGACCCTCACCCGGTGTCCCCTGTGCAGGAGCAGCAGCTGGCAGAGCTGGCAGAGGCGAGGCAGGCGCTGCAGGCTGACCTGGGCACGTCCATCCGCCGCATCGCAGACCTGCAGGTGGCCCTGGAGGGGCTGCGGGACAGCGACGACAGCGACGCTGGCAGGTGAGACAGCCCCGGGGGAGCCGGGGGAGCCTCAGCTGCTCTGCAGGAAGAGGCACAAACCCAGAGCTGCGGTGTCAGGACTCTGTAGAAACAAAAGCTAGAGTTGCAGTTTGTTATAAAAGCCTGCTAGGAGATCGGTGTTACCCCAGAGCAGGATTAAAGAGATAAAAAAGGAGAGAAGAGGGAGAGTAAAGGAGTAAAAGAGACCGACTTCCCGTTTGCAGTACAGTAAATCTTACTTCATGAATATTCTAATTTTCAAGAACCAATCTAATACAAAACACAAATTTTATAGCGTTTACCTGCAGCCTATAGGAATCCTTATATTAGCATAATGTGTTACATTTTAAACTCTAAGAGCTAATCTTTGGACCCTGGCAAGTCTTTTGTGAGCTTTGGTCTTGCCCTCTGGCCGTGGGCATTGTTTTAGGATTAGCTTCAACCGGCCATCCTATTGTTTCATGGTTATTTAGTAACTAAGGTTTTCCTGTAGCATCTTCCCTCTCCCCAACACTTCCCCAACACAGAGTAGCTTCATGTCTTCATCCTTAGGTGTTTTGTGCTGCACGTATGAGCAAAAAACTGTGTTAATAGAAGGTTTCATGGAAAGTGTCACCTTTGAAATAATCCCTTGTTACCCAGCTTAAAGTGAGCAAAAAAAGGGTGGGAATAGCCCCATTGGTACAGCAGGTCCCTGGCAGCAGTTTGTTGGTGTCCCAGTGCTGGGTTCATCATGTGAAAATCCTGCTTGGGTTGTCCCCAGGAGCTGGAGGAGGCAGTGAATCTGGGTGATTGGGTAGAGGGTTTTACCAGGTAAAAAAATGAGGAAAGAACCCCAGTGCATTTTTCAGGTGTTATTTCTAAAGCTCTTCAATTTTCCCCTCTGCCACGCAGCTAAAGGGGCATCATGACAAATGGAGACAAAACAGATAAATGAGTTTAGAAGGGGGAAAAAAAGAAAAAAAAAAAAAAAAAAGAAGCTGAGGTGTGCTTATCACCACTTGCTCTTGCTCAGTGTGGTGATTAAACCAGGGAAGGGTGAGATAGAAACCGTGAGCTTAGACACTTACTGCTTCCCAAAAGAAGAGTGATTTCCGATGTAGCTGATGCTTCAGTGGAGGTGAGGAGGGATTCCCGGCAGGAACAGCCCCGAGCATCCCTCCCGGTTCTGCTCCCTCCTTGTGCCCTGGGGCCCCGTTTGCAGCAGGGAGACGCTCCAGCCCCACTCCCTGTGGCTGTTTTGGGGTGTTCCCCGGCTCAGCCCCACCACACCGGCTGGGAAGTTTTGCAGCTCGGGGTGGGTCTGGGGGCTGTCGCTGACCCTCTCCCGGTCCTTGCAGCGTGCGGACGGCGCGGGAGTCGCTGTGCTCCGGGAGAGACACGTGAGTGATCCCGGGAGATGCTGCTGCCAAAGGACAGAGCCTGTGCCTGCCTCTGCCACGGCTCGTGGACCAGCAGCTGCTGCACTGAGCGGTTTTGAAGCAGCGTCTGCTGCAGCTGCACGGGCAGGGCTCACACTGGCATCCAGATGTGCTGGTGCTGTGTGCCCCACATTGATCCATTCCCTGGGAGCTCTGGCTCTTATCCCCTCCTCTGGGCTGTGCTTTGAGACATGAAGATGATCTGTGGCTTTAAAGGAAAACTGAGATCCTAGAGGATTTTATCCACTGCACTGGTCTGGGGGCTCCTGGTGGGTGGGCTGGGGTAGCTGTGGCTCTGGGGGAGCCCAGGGGTGCACAGTGGGGTACCCAGGGTCACAGCAGCTCTGTCCCTGCAGCTCCAGCCCTGGGGAAGTCCCTGGGTGTGCAGGGCTCTATGGGGTGCCCGGGGTCACACTGGCTCTGTCACTGCAGCTCCAGCCCTGGGGAAGTCCCTGGGTGTGCAGGGCTCTATGGGGTGCCCGGGGTCACACTGGCTCTGTCACTGCTGCTCCAGCCCCAGGCACAGCCGCCAGTGCAGGGTTCTCCTGGGCACCGGCAAAAGCTTGATGTAATAATGAATGGCAGCAACAAGGATGCCTGGAAAGGTTTCTTTTCTCTGTGCTGGTGCCACAAACCAGCCCGAGCAGAGCCCAGGAGCTGGAGCTGCTGTGGTGGAGGTGCGAGGACCACTCGCTCTGTGCCCTGTGTCACCACCAGAGTGACCCACGGCCCCTCCTGCCTGCAGGGACAGAGCTGACAGCTCTCTCCTGTCCCCACAGGGATGCCTGCTCCAGTGTTGGCTCCGTGCTCAGCCTGGAGCCTGCAGAGAGTGTCAAGTCCTGGCGGAGCTCCTGCACAGGCTGGACGTCCCTGGCGAGTGTCAGCGCGGCCGGGAGCGTTTCAGCTCCATCCATGGGCAGCCACAGCACCCAGAGCATCAGGTGAGGGACCCCCAGCCCATCCTGGGTCTGTTGGGGGGTGCTGAGATGTGGGGGGCTCTCTTGGGATGGGCAGAGCAGAGCTCAGCGGGACCTGTGGTGTTTGAGGTCAAAACATCAAATCAAGGAAGGCAGTCACTGCCACGCCAGGATCAGTGAAACACCAGATGAAAGTCACTACATCAAAAACATGCTTCAAGCAGGAAAATATCCCTTGATGTATTCTCTGGAGATAATTTAAAGAGGCAATGCAGCCTATTTGAGGATTTGTATGCCATATGCTCGCTGCTGAGGGGGAGGGATGCGTTTCTACCATTTTAATATCAAATATGTTAATTTTTGATGGTGATGCTGATGGGCTGGGACAGAGCTGGAGAGGGGCCCAAGAACCTGCACAGCCCAAATGTCCCTTCTTTGCTCTGTGGGTGCCCAGGTGCCCATCCTGAATTGGTGCCCATCAGAAGGACCACTCAACCCAGAAAAAAACCCCCCATTTCTGGGTCACAGAGAAACTGATTCTTTGTGTTTCATTTGTGAAACAATCACATTGGTTGAGTTTGGAAAAGTTCTGTAAATCAGGATTGTGGAGGGAGGTGGTGAGGATGGAGGAGGAAGGTGTTTTTATCCCCCTGTAGGGGAGGTGGAGAAGGTGCCAACCATCCAAACTGAGGGTGGGCAGGGCTGGCAGTGCCCCTGCTGCAGCCCCTTTGATTGGGGCCTCCCCACCCTGCTGCTTTCCCAGAGATGCTGTCTCAGGACATTCATCACTATTTTTCCAATTTTTCTCCCCACAACCAGGGCAGGTGCCAGGCTGAGGCTGGGCACAGCTCACTGCAGCTCCCTGCAGGTGTGTAGGTAGATGCTCCAAAACGAGAGAATTTGTCAGGGTTGTGGAGCACAGTTTCACTGCAGACATTAGTATTAATGCTCTGATTCTGAGCTCTGTCCCCACAGCCCACACCTGCCTTGTACAGGAGAATCACAGTTGTCAGAACTGATGTTCTAGAGAGCAGCTCCCCGGCAGGAAACACCCTGGGTGAGCTGAAGCAGTTTGGGGAGGTACAAAGCAGAGTTTCAGAGCAGTCAGGCAGGGCAGAGACCTGTGGGGAGATCACAGAATCCTGGAATGGTTTGGGTTGGAAGGGACCTTAAAGATCATCTCATCCCAACTCCCTGCCATGGGCAGGGACACCCTCCATAGAGCAGTGATGAGTGGGAGCCCTGAGAGCAGTTGAGCTCATTGGGACCCTGCACAACAAAAAAGATCCTTCCTGAGTGCTGCTGAGGAGGTTTTGGACCAAATGGCCCAACTCTGATCATTAATGAATGACAGAAAAACAGGCATTGTGGCTAATACCTTATTTCTGAGCTGAAACACCTTGGATTCATAGTAAAAGATGTGCAGGCTTTCAGGTCTGACATCAGGAGGAATTTCCTCGTGGAAAAGGTGGTCAGGTCTTGGCAGGGGCTGCCCAGAGAGGTTTGGAAGTGTCCAAGGAAGGTGGCACTCAGTGCTCTGGGTGGGTGACAAGTTTGGTCCCAGGTGGGACTCGATGCTCCTGGATTCCTATTCAGAATCCTTTCAGTGATTCTGGGGTTTGCTGGGCTGCCTTGTGAAAAGCAATTTGTCCTGAGCCCTGGCCACAGTGTGACCACCACCCTCTGTCCTGGGCCAATTGCAAATGCTGCTGTGGGAGCTGTGTTTGGCTGCAGCTTGTCTAAGGTAGAAGCAGGGTGAGGAGGGGATGAAATGCAAACAAGCAGGAGACGAGACGGGAGGTAATAAAAATGAGATCAGGGAAACCAGCTCTTCCTTATTAAGATTCCTTTGTCTTACACAAGCTCCTAGTAATGAAAAACGAGTCCTGCTCGTGTTGGCTGCTCAGCACCACATCTGGGGGGTTTGCTGAGCAAACAGCTGGCAAGAGCCAGAGGAGAGCAGGGGCTCTTATCACCCGTGTGCTTACAGGAGGGAGAGCTTTGATTAACGTTTCCTTTAATTCTCTGCTGTTTAAATGCCTGTACAAAATGCTGGCCAGCAGAGCTAAGCCTCCATAAATATGGCACAGCACAGGGTTGGAATAAATATGATTTTTCTTTTTTTATTAAGAAGCCAATTTAAAAGTTTATGTATTTATTCTGCCCCTTTCCAGGCGGGTCAGGGTTGTGCTGTGTTATCCAGAGGTGCAGTCAGGGAGTGGATCCACAGCCCAGGATCTGCCTCTCCATCCTGCATCCCGCAGGATTGTGGCATCCAGAGCTCTGGCATCACTCCAGGATCACCCTGACAGCAATTCCCCTCCCACTTGGGTTCACAGAGCCTTGTCTTGGGACCCAAGAGCCCTGGTCCCAAGGCTGCTGGGGATCCAACACGTTTATTTTTAACCATGATTTTTGATTGTGTCAAAAGCAAATCATTACGTGGGAAACTGGGAGCTCTTGTGTAGATGACAGTGTGACAAGAAAATCCTCTTCTGACAAAAAATGAGGCCAGTGTCTCTTCCCTCCCTGAAATGGAGCTGTCTTGGCTTTTTTTATGAGCTCCCAGGAAAAGCATCCCAGCCACACTTTCAGCCCTGGTCATGTGTTGCAAAGCATGTGTGGATTTTATTGTATAAATTATTTCAACTGGTATAATTGTAATCATGCTAATTGCTATGTAATCTTCACTAATTATTGTTGTATGTCATTTGGTTTGGTGTGAATGGCAGATTGCAGAGCTCTGTTGGCTTCCAGGTGCCTCCCAGGCTCGGCATCTTTTGCCTTTTGCTGGGAAAATCATCTTCCCTGAGGATGGTGGAGGAGCAGGGCTCTGCTCAGGGCTGGAGGGGCTCATGGTCCTTCCTCCTGTGACTTCCTGGGGTCGTTCCAAGCCCTGGGAATTTGTGCTGGCACATCAGCCCTTCGCCAGGGATTTCTGGATGAGCAGAGGATGCCACAGGATGGGGTGTGACCATCTTGGTCTTGTGTCCTGCCTTGTGAGGAGGATGAGGATGAGGAAGACTAGCCATGATTTTGGAGGGGATTTTGGTAGGCATGAGGGAATAGTTGAAGAAACAAATCATGGAGTGGTTGGGGTGGGAAGGAACCATAATATCATCCAGTCCCTTCCTGTGTCATGGGCAGGACACCGTCCACTGTCCCAGGCTGCTCCAAGCCATGCCCAACCTGGCATTCTCCAACCAGGGATTCTCTGGGCACCCTGTGCCAGGACTTCCCCACCCTCCCAGGGAACAATTTCTTCCCAATATCCCATCCAACCCTGCCTCTGATAGTTTAATGGGTGCAGAAAATGGGGACTCTTGGGAGAGACAAGGATGGATGGGGCAGTTTTAGCCTTTGGCTGGAAACCAGTGCCTGGAGAGTGTGAGGTCCCTGCTTGGACTCTGGGGCTGTGTGGCCCTTGCCAGCCATGGATGCTGGAACAATCCCACCTTTGCAGCTTTCACTCCATTTCAGACCCCAAAGATTTTCATAAAAGCAGGAGCTGTCCATCATGCTGAACAGGACAATAAATACAGCATGTTGTTCACAGCCCATTAGTGGTTCTCACCTCTCCACTCACTTTTATCTCAGCCTTAAAACCCAAATAAAAACCCTGATGCTGGTGTCTAATTTATGAAAGCCATTCATGCAGCACACAGGTTACAACATTATTTGGAAATGTACAGAATGAATGGAGCAATTTCTGTACAAAACCTCACCGAAGGATTACACCAGCCATTTAAGTAAGATGCAATTTGGGATCCTAAAATCCAGCATTATTGCAATGTCTCAAACTATTAATCAGCTGCAGTGCTTCAGCAGCATCAGCACGGGATGGCCCTGAAGGGTGCAGTGATTCAGGGAGAGGAAATCTCTGGTTAATTCCTTTTGTGTTGAATAATCCAGTGGTTTAGGCTGGCTTAATGAGCAGGGAAATGCAGTACCAGGACAGGGGGCAGCTCTGTGCCCTGGGCTGTGCTGGGAAGAAGGAGCTGCTCTGCTGCCCCTTCCCTTCTGCACTCATGTATTTCTCAGCTCTGGAGTTTGTCTTCAGCTCATCTCATGTAAATTATTTCGGGGGTCAGCAGAGCCTGGTCCGAGCGTCCCGCCCCATTCCCATGGCAACAGCATTCCCAAGGCAGGGAGCTCCATTAGGGCCACCAACAACTTGACTGCTGCTCCCTCCCAGAGATGGGTTTGTTGCTTGGGTACTGCTGCTTTGCTTTGCCCTCTTCCCTCTTTTTCCCTCCTCCATTTTTTTTATTTTTTTTAATTTTTTTTTTCCCCCCGAATTCACATCCCAGCAGAATTCCCAGTCAGGCCAGCCCTGGGTTCCCTGGGCTCAGCAGTGATGGGGTATCTGGGAATAGGGACACCAGCAAGTAGATGTAGGTGCTTGGAGAAGGTCATAAAGTGTCCCATCAGGGGCTTAGTGACACCAGTGACCCCACTGGTGACTGCATCAGCCTGGCTGGGGATACTGCTGTGGATCCTCAGGGCTGGGAGAGCTGGATCCCATGAGGTTCCTGCACCTCGTCCTGTTCCTTATCTGGGATGTGGCCCTGTCTGGCCACCCCTCCTCACTGCCCAGGTGTTGCAGGGCTCCTGCAGACCAGAACTGTTTGTGCAGCAGCCTGGGTGAAACATGCCCAGCAATAACGCTGAGATGTGTCGGGGGTGCGCCGCGAGTTGGCTTCATAAAATTTTAGTGAATAATCTTTGGCTTTGACAGAAATAAAATAAATCCTACATATTGCTGTAATCTGTCAAGAAAAAGGATATTTGGAGGTAAGTGCTGGCTTGGCAGAGCTGAAGCTGGTCACAGCACATGCTCTACACCATGAATTATCCAGGCTGGCTGACCTGGGCTTATTTAAGATAAAATCCTTGGGCATTGCCCAACTGCTGGATGCAGCAGTGAGTTTATCCGAGATTCCCATGGCAATGCCAGCTTTTCACTGCTCAGCCTTGTCCTTGCTGAATGACATCCCGCTCACTGGGAATCCCACAGCCCAAACTAACACCAATTTCTGTTGCTCAGGGTGAGCAGAGACACTAAGGACATTGCTCTGAGCCGGAGCGCAGAGCCGGGGAGGACAGCGAGTCCCCTGCTGGGGGCCAGAAGACGGGAATATGGAAAACCTCTGGCGGAGGAAGAGGAGATGGAGAACCCAAAGAAACCCGTGGATAGGATAGCAGAGACGAGCCCAAAGAAAGCCGTGGATGGGATAGCAGAGACATCCCCATCGGTGCTGCGGCGGGGCAGCTCCCCAGCTGCGGACGGGAGGTTCCCCAGCGCCGTGTCCCCGCCGGTGCCCAGCAGGAGGAGGCTCTCGGTGGCCTCGGGGTCGCTCTCGGTGGCCTCGGGGCCGGTGCCCAGCTCTGCTGCCCTGTCCGAGTACGTGGAGGAGCTGCGGCGGCAGCGGGAGCCGGGGCTGCCGGCGCTCGGGGACCCGTCTCCGCTGCCCATCTACCGCACCACCGGAGCCTCGGCCCTGCGGCGCTGCAGGGCTGTGCCCGCGGCCGAGGAGCCCCCGGGGAGGCTGCAGGGGGATCAGGCAGGGGAAGGTGCCAGCCTCACCCGCTCCTCCAGCCTGCGGAGCATGGCCTCGGAGCCGGACGAGCCCCCACGATTGCCGGCGCTGAGGAAGGCATTGAAATTCGGCTCCTACGACTCGCTCCTGCCGGCCCTCGACGGCTCCGGCCGCCGGCCCAGCTCCCCGGCGGCCGGGATGGAGGTGCCGAGGCTGAGCTCCTGGAGGAGCTGCCTGGAGCCGTCGCTGGAGGATGTGGAGCTGGGGAAGGAGCCGGAGGGATTGCTGAGCTCCCTGTCCAGCGATGCGCTGGGCGAGGGCAAGGCCGGCGACCCCTTCAGCTGGCGAATACCCACCCTCAACTACGAGAGGAGAACCAAGGTTGACTTCGATGATTTCGTGCCGGCCATCCGCAAGTCGCGCTCGGCCAGCAGCCTGGCCAGAGCCCGCCGGGACCGGAGGGACGGACACCGGCCCCTCACCGTGCGCTTCGAGGATGAGGCCACCGCGGGCTCTCCGGACACCAAGGGCACGGCCAAGGGCAGGGCAGAGCCCGGGGACTTGTCTGACTCCTCGTCCTCAGGCTCGCACCCGTCCTCCCGCAGCGCCGACAGCGTCAAGCGGCGGCCGCAGCCCCCGCGAGGGGACGGGGAGGGCTCCAGCGCCGAGAGCCACCGAGCCGAGGCCGAGGGCAAGGAGGACGATGTCAGCAGCATCATGAAGAAATACCTGGGCAAAGATTAAGGTAACTGCTGAGGGGATCTCCTGGAGGGGTGTCCCAGGATACCCCAGGCCCCCTGGCAGCTCTTTGGTCATGGTCTGAGCTGCAGAATGACCCCAGTGGCCACCAGGACCTCCCTGAAATGGCCACCAGGACCTTCCCCCACTGACACTGGGGGAAGGTTCCAGTGGCCACTCGGGAGAGGTTGTGGTGGCCACTGGGGGAGGTCCCGTCCATGGCATGGCCTCAGAGCACATTTGGGATGCTGGCCCTGAGCCGCTGCCCCTCCTCGGTTCTTGTGCTGGTGCCAGGAGTGTGTGGGGACAGGGGGGACAGCAGCAGTCCCCATGCTCCTCCTGGCTGGTCCCCCCCGCCCCTTGCCTTTGCACCTTCAGAGCTGCGATGGGGACGCTGCTGGTGCCAGGGACAGCCCCAGAGCTGTCCACAGCACCAGCTCGGAATGCACTGGGGTTTCCCAAAAACAGCATTCCTCAGCTCCCACACCACCTAGCAGATCATTCCCCAAGGCCCTCGAGTGCTGCCTCCTCAGTGGCCCAATGAGGGCCACCAATTCTTTTGGTGATTAGAAATCAGCTCGGGCTGGACGCTGGGGGTTCCCTCTCTGGAGGATGGGACTCCCACCTGGCCCAGGCATCCTTCCCCAGTCATCAACAGCCTCTGACACCCACTTGGATGCCATGTCTAGATTGCAACTGACACTTGGAGAATTAGGATTTATTGCTGCAATCCAGGTTTGAAAGCAGAGTCCCTAATGAATGCGCCACAACTGTAATTAAGTGTTTAAAATAGATTAGAAAAACATTTTGTAAAACCATTGCCTTTAGAGTAACTTATTGGATGTCAAGCTGTGACCAAATTGACTAAGCCAACACACGAAGGGAGCGCATGTTAATAAAACATTTCTTTCCAGGAAGCAAATTTGCATAATGCGACGTCCCACTTTCTGCAGGATTTGTTTGGATCGAGCGCAGCAGCTGGCCCCGACCCGCAGTGACGAGGAGCACGTTGGGCACACGGCCTCCCTGCTCCTGCCAGAGCCACCTCACGTGAGCACAGACCTCAAACGGCTCCACAGAAATCATGGGATGGTTCTACAAACTTTTTTTTGGTCTTGGACAAAAGTTTTCCTTATGCTCCTGCCCCGTTTCCCAGCGCATCAGCTTTGCTCAGGGCCAGCCGCGGGGACAAGGACTTTCCTGTTCTCCTGCAGTTGTTTGACTTGGGAGTTGGTGCTTTAATTAAAACCCAGCGGCTGCCACAGATGCTGAGGATGTGCCATGGCCTGGGAAAGGAGCTGGAAGGACAAAACCCATCCTTTGTAACCCAGAGCTGCAGCCCAGGTGTCTCATCCCACGCTGCACTGCCCAAAAATCTTTGAGGATGCTCTTGGGTCTCAGTGTGACACAGCAACAGCAGAGCTCTGAAGCTTTCATAATTCCACAGGTGTTTGAAGATGGAGCCATCTGTGCTTCCCTGGCTCCAGCCTGTGGGGGACACCTGGGCACCTCCCAGTGGCATGCAAGGCACATGGTGTGGGGTCAATGGGGGGCTCTATTTAATGTCTGCTTGGTTTTTACACAATAAAATATTTGCTTCTTTGACACACAGGTCCCTTCTTGTTATTCTTTTCCCCAGATCTGTGAAAACAAAAAACTCTTTTCTCAGTCTCACCCTTCTTTCCTAGAAGAGACCCAAACTTATTCCTTGATCAGAGGTTTGGGACAAGAGGATGTAGGTCCATGCACAAATCTGTCCTCTCCATCAGTGATCTCCAAGTCATTTGCTTGGCTGGGAAATCTGCACTGATTTGCAGAACCTCCCGGGACCCCCCGGGACAGCCACAGGGCAGTGGCAGCTTGAAAGGCCGGTTGGGCACTGCTCAGCATTTTGTTTTGCCTGTTGGATTCTTCACCTTCACTTCTAATTTAAAGCACGGCCTTGCAGCAAGCAGCATTTTCCTTGTCAGCGATGGATGGGGAGCCTGGGGACCAGGGCTCACATCAGCACTTTTTTTTTTTCCACACTTCGGGAACTGTCAGCAGTTCCTGAGCATCCCTCGGTCCTGGCAGCTCTGCAGGGCCAGCAGCCTGGCAGGGGACAGCTCTGCTCAGGGTGACATTCCCTGTGCTCCCACGTGTCCCCCTCGCCTCGTGCAGGAAGGCAGCAGATGAAGAAATTGCCTCTAATTAGTTTTAAATCGGTCTTTTTTTTTTTAATGATTCTGCTATTTCTGGGAGGAAAAAGCCAGAGCTTTTCTCTTTGCAGAGAGTGTTGCTCCTCAGAGGGATTTCATAGAACCAGATGGGTTTGGGTGGCAAGGGACATTAAAAATCATCCAGTTTCACCCCCTGCCATGGGCAGGACACCTTCCACTGTCCCAGGTTGCTCCAAGCCCTGTCCAACCTGGTCTTGGACACTTCCAGGGATCCAGGGGCAGCCACAGCTTCTCTGGGCACCCTGTGCCAGGGCCTCAGCACCCTCCCAGGGAAGGATTCCCTCCCAGTATCCCATCTAACCCTGCTCTCTGGCTGTGGGAAGCCATTCCCCTTGTCCTGTCACTACAAATCCTTGTCCCAAGTCCCTTTGAGCTCTCTTGGAGCCCCTTTAGGCACTGGAAGAAGCTCTGAGCTCTCCCTGGAGCCTTTTCTTCTCCAGGTGAGAACCCCCATCTCCCCCATCCTGGCTCCTTGGCAGAGGGGCTCCAGCCCTAGGGACTCTGGTTTGCTCCAGGCTGACTGGTGGCACCTGGAGGAGGGACACCCAGGGCCAGGCATCCAGTGCTGCCCCACCTCTGGCCTCTCAAATCTACAACCACTGCTGGCCAAGGTGTCACTTTGCAGCTCGTTTTTAATCTAATCTCCAAACGTGACATAAATTGCTCATTATTTGTGTCTGTAGCAAAATGATTCTCTTGACACAAAGCCTTTGATTTGGAATTACTACAGGGTTGGTTTTGCTGGAAATTAAGCTGTTCCTATTTCAACTTGCAGAAGAAAAGCAGATTTGTGTGTAATACGCTGACTTCTTTCTTTTCCTTTTGCTTTGCAGGACACAAAGGAAATTGCTCTGTCACTTGGAATGGCTGTGCACATCCTTTAATGACAAACCAGGACAAAACAATGCTTGGCCTGGAGCGTTTCAGGCTGAGTCCAGAGAATTGTTTGCCCTTGGAGCAGCCAGAGAGCAAAGCTCATGGATGGTGAGACCAAACCATCCATCAGCACTGGCCAGCAGAAAATACGGTGTGTGCACAGCACAGGAGGGAAAGCTCTGGTTCTCTGCTCCCCCTGGGCTGCTCAGGAGACACAAAACTGATGGCTGAGCCAGCCAGGAGCAGGACCACAGCCATTTATAGCCTGGAGTGGGAGGACAGGAGTTATTCCCTTTGCCCCTGTGTTTTAGCACATTCACCTGCTTTCAGCACAAGAGTTCTGCCCTGTGCTGCTGGCAGGGATGGAGCCTGTGGGGAGGGAAGTGTGGAGGCTCCTTGTCAGCCCAGGAGAAGGGAGAGTGCTGCCAGTCAGGCAGGATCCTGCACCCTAGGGCACCTCAGAGCTGGGATCACAGGAAGGTGAGGGCAACACCCCTGTGCCCACATCCCTCCCTCTCCAGGAGGGGCAGACCCTGGCAAAGGGAACTGTCTCCACATCAAATGCAAAAGCATCAAGCAACGAGGCTGCCAAGTCTCTAATTAGCATAATTAAAGCGTGTTCTTTTTGTTCTTTTCTTCTGCTGGCTGTGCCTGTGGAAAGCCTTCCTCAGAGGAGTGATCTCTGTAAGAGCTCCTTCTTTGTACGATGCCCATCACTCAGGATTGAGTGTCCAGAGCCATCCTGCAGCACTCCTGGAGCTGGGACCAGCTGCTCTCTGCTGGCAGAGCTCCCTTTGGCTCCTCACACCCATCTCTTATGGAAAATCCAGCAGCAGTGCTGGTGAGCTGGGCAGGCTTGGGAGCAATTCCCAATTCCTGCTGAGGTGGGTACCAGGGCTGGACACCTCCCTGGTCCCCCCATTGCCTCCATGAACCACAGGACCTTTGCAGGAGCTGAGCATCAAGGAGATCATAGAATTCCAGAGATGGAAGGGACCCACAGGGATCATGATCCATCTCCTGGTCCTGCACCAGACCACCCTGAGAATCCCACCACGTGCCTGAGGTGCTCTGTGGCCTCCTGCAGTGCTCTCAGAGCAGACAGGGAGCTCCATTTACTGCACTCCCAAATGGTTAGCCAGGTCTGTGACCCTCTTCTGTTTCTGTTCTTTCTGTGTCTAGCTCTGCTCAGGGGGATGGGAAGCACCCAGAGCTGCACCTGGTAGAGCAGCCAGGGCTGTCCTGGTGGGTTGGTGGCTCTGGCAGAAGGATGGGGTGTGGGACCCCCACCTCCCCTGCACTGTGTTCAGCTCCTGCCTGCTCTGACAGGATTCAATTTCACGGCACTTGGACGCAGTGAGTTAATTCCTGATTGCTGCCACGCACAGAGACTCTCTGCCATTAAATGTGTCCCTTCCAAAAGGGAGATAGAAGTGAAATTATTTTTCCTTGGGGCGGATAGAAGTGAAATTATTCAGCCTCCCCCTGCCCTGCTCGCTGTTTGCTGTTGTGGCTGGGCTCATGCTCTGGCAGCTCCAGCACTGGCCACAGTGACTTCCAAATGGGTTTGGAATGGGGAAATGGGCCTGTGAAGAGATGAGCTGAGTCTTTGGCATGGCGTGGCACTGCAGGGATGGATGGAAAATGGAAAATGCAAACAGACTGGATTTGCCAAAGCAGCGCTGCCTCAGCCACCCTCCTCATCCCTGTGTGGATGGAGAGCAGGAATTGTGTCCCTGTGCTGTGCAGAACCACTGAGTGACCCTAAATCCTCAAAACCAGGATCTCCCCCTGCCCAGAGTGTCCCTCACCACCCATCCCAGCGTGGGGTCTGCCAGAGGAAGGCAGGATGCTCTCCCTGCCCAGCTCCTGCCTTCCCCCTCGCTCAGGGCCATCTGTCAGGCTGGGGCTCCTTCCTGTCAGGCTGAGCTTTATCCCTGCTGAAGTCCTGCTGGGATCCCTGCCTCAGAGCCAGCCAGCCCCACCCTCCCGCCCTGCTGGTGGCGATCCCGGCAGAGCATCCCGCATCACCTGGGGAGTATCAACCACCCCACAGGTGCCAGAGCCTCTCCCTGAGAGGGAAAAAGCCCCGAAGCCAGGGCGAGGAGTCAGAGAAAGGAGCTGAGACTGAGGCTCTGCTGGGCTGGGTTTAGGCTGGCACTGATGCTGCTGCTCCTGGAAAAGCTGAGATGCAGATGGCAAAGGGGGATGTGGTGGGGCTGTTCAGTGACTCCCCAGTAGGACAGAGCTGGCTCTGCTCTAGACCCCCATGTGTGCCTGAGAGCCTCCTGGTCTCTCTCTATTCAAAAAGTCCAGAATACTCATTATACGCTATAAATAAATCATATATATATAATATTATATATTCTGCATATGTATTATAAAGAAACTATTAAATATAAATATATGGTAAATACGTATCATACATTGATACACGTTATAATTACATTGTATATTATATAATGCATTATATATTCTGTGTTCTGTATGATGTATTTTATTGATGTATTCTATATTTATAGAGGAGCTTGCTATGTCATCAAATGACTGATAGAGTAGGGAAAAACCACTATAATTATCCTCATTCTATTTTCCACTTTCACTAAATGTACTTTTGAGCTGTTATAATGGCTATAATTAATTTTTGGTTGTTATTTTGGAGTGCAAGCCCGCAGAGGCCTTTCCTACCTATATCCAAGAGATCACTTTTACCACACACCCACCCTGGCCATTAAGGAAAATTGCTGCCAAATGAACTTAATACAAATTAGATTTAGCAGGACAGCCAGTGAACATTCCCAGTAATTTGGATTGTGCTTAATAATTTATAAGAGGACTGAGGGCAGGAGATGGGTCCTCATTTGCTCACCCTGGTGATGAAGAGGGAGCAGCACCACTGCTGGGCATAAACCTCCACACATTGGCTTTGTGGGAGAAGTGTTGTTTTTCCCTCAACTCCCAGCCAAGCTGCTCTTTCTGAGTGATGAATTTCTCTGAATCGAAGTCCTGAAAGAACAGCAAGAGCTTAATTACAGTGCAAGGTCTTTGTGCTCGTGTGGCACATGGCAAACCAGCTGGGGAGAGAGCTCCTGCAGCAGGAACCCTCCAGAGCCTGGTGCTGGCACCGGGGTACCTGGAGCAGAGGGAGGGTTTTAAAGGGAATAAAACCCACCCAGCAGAAGCAAACCCCGGATCTGAGGCTCATTTGCATTCCCATAGCAGCGCTCTGGGCTGGCACTGACTCCAACCCACCCAGGCATCACCTACAGCAAAAATCCAAAACTGGGGCAAACTGGTGCTGCTGAAAATGCTTTTCCTAAGGAATATTCCTGCTCTCATCTGCTGGCTGGATCAGCCAGGGCACCACGGCTGTGCCTGGGGAGAAGGGCCCCTCAGAGCCAGCCCTGACCCTGAGCTTGTCACGCTGCTGCCACTTGGTGCTGATGTGTCAGAAATAGCTCAAGGTCTCGGGGGTTTCGAGACAAAGGTTTGGTACCTGTCCATTTTAATTACTCTCCAGCAGCACAGCCTTTGTCAGCTGCCATCCCAAGGATAAAGCCATCCTGCTTTGCCAGAGCTTCCCAGCAGTGGCTGGGGGGAGGATTTCACAGGGATTTGGTGCTGTACAAACACACCCAGGAGAGGTGCCAGGGAGGGCAGGCAGGGTTTGGTGCTGGGGTGCCCCGGGACCAGCACGGGGGACGTGGAAGCTCAGCCGAGCACGGGGAGCGTGGGCAGGGATCCAGGGAAACAGGGCTCCGTGCTGGAAACCTGAACATGTGCTTTCTGGAAAGTGCCAAGAAAGCAACATTTGGAGGTTAAGCAATGGCAGAAAACAGACAGATTTTTCCATGCGAAATTCGGAGAAACGACGGCTGCGAGTTTGGCGGAGCCCGAGCTGTGCAGTTTGGGTGATGAATTCATTAATATGTGCAGGGGGCTTTGGGCTCCTCGGATGAAAGGTGTCAGTGGCTGAGGACAACAGAGGAGTGATGGGGTGCAGGAAGGGGAGTGTGGGCTCTGCCACAAGTCCTGTTTGCCCCTGTGGGTTTTGGGGTGGGCTGGAGGTGCAAACCAGCTGTGTGAGTGGGGTCTGTGCCTGCTCCCCTTCCCCAGCTCTGCACCCCCCAATATCTTAGCATTGTGGTTTTGAGCCCAAAACACCCTTCAGATTAAATTATTTATTCCTGTGAAATGTGCTTACAACTGCAGAAGGATTTTGCTTAATTGAGAGCGCAGCCAGCGTTTTAATAAAACTATAAAAGGGTGAAACGTGCATAAACAGAAGAAAAGTGTTTAATCTCGGCACAATCACTTGATGTTCGTGAGAGCATTTAGCTTCCAATATAGCAAAGCAAATAATACTGAGATCCCACGAGCAAAGAGATATTTTTATCCTTTTGCACAAGCCCTGGGTTTAAATCTGACATTATAATTGTGAATTATGGTAGTCCATTACCATAGCTACAGGAGGCTCTGACCAGCCAGGGGATCACGTTACTGATGGCTGTCACAGGTTGGCCGTGGTGACAGCAATCCCTTGGGACTGCCCTGCCCTGGGTGACACTGCTGGGGTGGCACTGCAGCACGTGCCACCGTGGGCACAGCACATGTGTGGGGTCAGGGTGGCAAACTTGTGTTGAAGCCACTCCTGCCTGTGCTCTAGAGCTGGGACCAGCACCCTGCTGTCCCTGGTTATGGGACCAACACCCTGCTGTCCCTGGTTATGGGATCAACACTTTCCTGTGCCTTGGATATAGGATCAGCACCCTCCTCTGCATCAAATATGGGACCAGCATCTTCCTGTACATCAAATATGGGATCAACACCCTGCTGTCACTGGATATGGGACCAGCATCTTCCTGTGCCTTGGATATAGGATCAGCACCTTCCTCTGCATCAAATATGGGATCAACACCCTCCTGTGCCTTGGATATGGGACCAGCACCTTCCTGTGCTTTGGATACGGGACCAGCACCCTCCTGTGCCTTGGATATAGGACCAGCACCTTCCTGTGCATCAAACATGGGACCAGCATCTTCCTGTGCCTTGGATATAGGATCAGCACCTTCCTCTGCATCAAATATGGGATCAACACCCTCCTGTGCTTTGGATATGGGACCAGCACCCTCCTGTGCCTTGGATATAGGACCAGCACCTTCCTGTGCATCAAATATGGGACCAGCATCTTCCTGTGCCTTGGATATAGGATCAGAACCCTGTTGTAATTGGATATGGGACCAGCATCTTCCTCTGCATCAAATATGGGACCAGCACCCTGCTGTGCACTGAATACAGGACTAGCACCCTGCTGTGCCTTGGATATGGGACCAGCACCCTCCTGGGCTTCCTTGGAGGTGCTGGGTGAGTGCTGAGGCTCTCTGAGCCCCATAATAGTCCCCATATCCTCACATCAGTTACAAAAGGCAGCACATCCTCCATTCAATTTTGCTCATCGCTGGGAGCAGCGTGTCTGGGATTTGGGATGCACAGAGCCCATTGGATGTGCTGTGGCTGCACCACTCAGCTCTGCAAAAGCAGCAGGAGCCCCTTCCCCACCCCCTCCCGTGCTCAGCACCCTCTCAGCAGCACCAGGTCTGAGGCAGGGAGAGGGGGAACCCCTCCAGTGCAGGATTCCAACTCTGCTCACAGGCTGCTCTCCGAGAGCAGCATCTGCGTGGCGTACCGTAACCAAGGAGACTGGAAACTCAGGGAATGGCCAGTCCCGCTTATCAGGAGCTTTTCTTCATCTCTGCTGGCGCACAGGATTGTGCCTGGTTTAATAAAGAGGCTGAAACCACGTCGCCCTTTGCAGGGAGAGACAATTCTTCAGCAGGCACTGACGTCCCAGCTGGCATCTGCCGATAGGAAAAGACGGACAGCTCAGAAACCAGCTGGAATTCTCTGCGCTCCCCCAGGCACCAAACTTCCATCCCAGCTGCAGGAATTACCAGGCAGTTTCCAGGCTCTGGTATCACGCCAGGGAAGGCTCCTTGTGCCAGTGGGATGGGGATTTGGGGGGCTGCATCCACAGGCTGTGCCCAGCAGACAGAGATCACTGGGAAAATCCCAGTGGATTTTCTGCCGCCTCTGTGGCCCCCAGCAAGGTGCTGCTCCTTCCATCCGTGGGACAGAGCATGAATATTTTGCTGCCTATCTCAGAGCCTGCTCCCGGGGACAAAAGCCATTATTTAAACATTAATTCCTTGTGTGGGCTCTCCTGCAATAAAGCAGGAGTGCGGAGGTGTTGAAGGAATTACGTTTTTATTTAATCACGGAGTAATTACAGGACCAGAGCTCTATGGAACAGCTGTGATTGACTTGCCAGCTCAGCCCCAGCTCACAGGAAGAGCCAAGCTGTCTGACACCAAACACTCAGGGACCACCTCACCCCAGGCATGGCCACTGCCATGGTGAGGCTGCTGGGAGCCTGTCAATGTGCCATAGAAATGTAAATAGGCAAATATAAATATATGTATCTGTGCAATATTTATAGTGCCCTGCAAGGAGAGCCCCAGCTCAGACAGGGCTCTGCTTCCAGGGTGGTTTTGCACCAGGGAGCTGCAGCCCCATGACCCAGAGCAGGTCCCTGGGGATGCATCCAGACCATTCTCCAAATTCCAAATTTTGTACATTTACCAAAAGGCAAAGAATTGCCCCAAGGTGACAAGTGTAAGAGCATGGCTTGTGGCAGGAGCAGTGGTCCTGGCTTCACTGAGAACAGGAATATGCTGGGAAATGTTTCTTTTCCCCATTCCTGGGCAATTACTTGAACCTGGGTTTGCCTTAAAAATTCCACCACTTTTGTCAAAAAGCTGATTTTCAGGCCAGAGTGTTCTGCAGGGTCTGGACTGACGTTCCAGCACAGGCAGTAAATTCCTCCAGTTGTTTTTTGCTCAACTGAAGCTTTTCCTCAGAAAAAACATCCTGACTTAATTTGAAAACTTCAAGAGACTGAGAAAGCACCACTTCCCCTTGATAATTCGTTCCAGTGGTTAATTACCTCACTATTAGAAATGTGCCTTTTGTTCTAATTTAAATGTGTCTGGCTCCAGCTTCCAGTTGTTGGCTCTCTTGTGCTTTCCATGCTGGATTAAAAGGCCCTTTCAGAGCTTGCTGTATCCCAGGAACATTTTTGCAGAACGGATTCAAGGCACCTCTGGATGCTCCTCTGGCAAAACCCCAGGGACCTCACTCCCTCCTTGCCTTTCAGTGGTGTTTTTCAGTCCTCAAAGAATTTTCCTCCCTCTTTTATTCAACCTCTCCTGTTTGCCAAACCCCTCTTTAATGAGCCACATTTCCCAGCCTTGCATGGAATATTCCCTTTAGTCCCACAGGTGCATCAGGACCATGCCAGGACCACAGCAACCCCCTAAACCTCACCAGGGCTGTGCTGGGGTCACTATCTCCAGCCTTGGAGGGTGTTAGAGCCCTAAAAATGCCTGTGGAGCTGCTTCTGCTCCTCCAGCCTCTAAATTATTTCCACATTTGATGTTTTCTGGGACGCAGCCTCCCAGTTTGTGAGCATGGCCTATATTTCCTGTGTCTAGAATGCAGCATTGCCTTGGATTTGATTAAAATGTGTTTTTTCTTGGATGGCAGTAGATTTACCAAGGAATCCAGATTCCCCTGCTCCTGCAGGACACTGTCTCGCCAGCAGTCGCAGAAAAAAGGGCTTTTTACCCAAACTTTGTGGGGTGGGAACTGTTTCTTAATCCCAGAGGACCACCCTCAGCGTGGAGCCATGCTGAGGTTTAGCATCAGCCCCACGGATTAAGCTGCTTAGTGGGAGCAGTGCTGGGTTTTTGGGAAGATCAGCCTCAGGGATCCCTGTTCCCATCCCAGCAGCCTGGGAAGCACTGAGGGAATTCCCTGCTCAGTCCTGGGGGCTCTCCCAGCTGCTGTCACAGCCATGCCACCAGCACATCCTGGCACACAGAAGAAGAAAGAGGATGGTGACAATGCACCCTGCAGGGCTCTGGCTTGGCCACCAGACCACAGGGTGCTGCTCCTGGGTTATCCAAACAGATAACAGATATCCCAGACAGTCCTGGAGAGCTGCTGGAGATGCAGGTGGGAGAGCAGAGGGTGCTGGTGGTGACAAACAGGAAGGGACCAGGCGACACCCACGCCACCCGGGAGGAGGAGATGCGGGGGAGTTTCCTCTGCAATAAGAAAATCTCTGGCAGCTTCTCTGAGCCAGGCTGGGGCTGGTTCTGCTCCTCCAACAAGCCCAGCGCCTCTGTGCAAGGCAAAGAGGGACCTCTGCCCTGCACGGGAGAGTTCATCAATCAGCAGCGACTCGCTCAGCCCTCCCCTCCCCTCCCCAGGCTGGAAATGCTCACCGAGGCTCCTTGTGGACCTGCCCCTCCTCCTCCTCAGAGGTCTTCCACAGCTCCGGCACGAAACCATCGAGTAAATAAAGATAAGACTCTTACTCACCGCTGCCCACGTGGAGCATCGCCGGGTCCCGTTAGGGCAGCCAAGGAAAACGCTCCGGTTTTTTTTTTCCCCCCAGACCTCTGCAAACTAAAAAAAGCGATGCTGGCTGTCCCCTCGCCCTTGCTCTGGGCTGAGCCCGGCACAGGAGGCTTTGCCAAGCAGCTGCAGCCACACAGAACAGAACAGAGCCGGGGCTGTGCTCTCGCAGCCTGCGCTGCTTTTCTGCATCTCTGCTCCTCTGCCAAGGCATTCACACACAGGTGGGAAACCACCGAGGAGAGGGAGAGGTGTGTGTGTGTGGCAGGGATGTGACCAGAACAGCAGCTTGGGGACGTGCTGGGGCCAGCCAGGGGCTCCACACCCCAGCCAGAGCCTTGCTCAGCACCGAGGGGCAGCAGCTGCAGCCTGCACACTGCAAGGAGCATGGCAGGGGGCTGGAATGCTGCTCCAGGGATTGGAATGGGGGATTCAGGGATCTGCACCCAGGACAGCACCCCGCTGGGGGAACAGGCCAGCCTGTTCAGCTGTGACACCTGGGCAGGTTTTATGGCTGAACAAAGGGATGGTTCCCCATCCCTGGGAACGTCCAAGACCTTGGAACAACACGCTCTAGGGGAAAATGCCCCTATCCAGGTCAGGGCATGGGACAAGATGGGCTTTAAGTCCCTTCCAGCCCAAGCCATTGCAGGATTCCATGACAATAGGAGCTCCTGGAGGGAGCAGGAGCAGAGGCAGAGCTGGCATCCCCCAGCCTGCTCCCATTGCAGGGCACACGTGTTGCTGCATGATGGATGTTTGCTCTGTACCAACCCAGGAGCTGAAATAAATTGCAACTATACAATGAAGAGGCACTTTATTGCTCAGGCATTAGGCAAAGCTAATGTAATCCGAACTGATATTGAATACAAATCCTTGGCTGTGACTCACCCTGCTATTACATTGTGTTCTGCAGAGCAGCCGCGTGCCATCAGAGTCAGGCTTTAGGGAAAAATAAGAAAGGAACAGGCTTTTCTCTCTCCCTGTGAAAGACAGCTGCAATGATGGCCAAATCACCCAATCATTGCCTTAATTAATAATTATTTGGAGCCTCCTGGGATTGATTGGATCATTATGACACCAAGTGAAGCCTGAAGAACTCCAGGGGGAAGATGGTGCTGATTCTGTGTTGGCTCTCACACTTGCAGAAGGAGCATATCAAAGCTTCAGCAGCCCACAGGGGGAGAGAACCTGCATTTTTTTCCTGGGATAACTCATTCCTGCAAGCAACACAAGACTTTACAAACATCACCTGCTCTGCCTGAAGCCCAGCATGAGGCTGTGCCTGGGCAGAGCTGCAGCAGAAGGATGAGAGGATAGGGGAGCTTTATTCCCCCAGCCTTCCTCAATCATCTCCCTCCCTCCCTGAGCCTGGAGCTGGGATGCTGCTCAGCACAAAGCTTGGTTTCAGATGCCTGATGGACAGACAGCAGCCAGGCCTGTGGGTTGCACTGCCAGAACATCCTTCCCCTCTGGGAATGGGGGTGTTGAGACACTGGTGAACCAAGACCCCAAATATCCTGCAAGGCAGAGGCTTGCCCAGTGCTCTGGGAGGTTTAGAGTCAAGCAGAGCCTTGTGCTGAGTTAGGAAATCTCACCACACCTGAGGTCAATACTAATGCAGTCCTTGATCCCACAGCCAGCACTGCAAATCTTCCCTCTAACTCAGCCAGGAACCTTCCCCTGCTCAAACTCTCCCTTTTAACTGTTCACTTCAAGAACAGACAAACTTGGGCAAACCAAATTGTCCCCCTGAGCCACGAGTCCCAGAGCATCCCTGCATCTCCAGCAGTGCTGAAGGGCAGAGTCCATCTCCACTCAGCACCTGTATCCCTGATCCCCTGCCAAAACTGCACCCAGGCACCCCTGGGGAGAGCCTGTTCATCCTCTCCACTGCTGCACAGAACTCCTTGAGCATGTCAAGAAAATAAACACGATCTAAATATGAAAGAAAACTCAAAATCCCTCCCACTCCTGTGCTGGATCATCACCCTGTTGGATATCCAGCACATGGGGATGAACTAACCATGAGTGGTCAGCATGGAAATGGCTCTCCAGCACACTGAGGTGTCTCCCCTGGCTGCAGGCACATTTCCAGCCCTGTGACTTCCTTGGCTGCTTTGAGCCATCTCAATGGCTCCTTCTGGGCACGAGAGCTGGAAATGGATCATTGCTCTGGGCTGCAGCAGGACAGGGACCAGCAAGGAGCACCCCAACCTCTGTCTGGCATCTGCTCCCAGTGCCTCAGGAACCTCCCAGGCTGTGCTGCAGTGATGGACACACCTGCTGCATCCCTGGCATTGGGGAAGAGGGAATGAACTGTCCTCACTCTGCCAGCAAAGCTCCCAGTGAAGGCAATAAGTCATTTGTCCCCCTCCCTCCCAGTGCACCCCTGGTTAATGAGATCATCCATCAACAGGATTTTTGGAAGCTGTCAGCTCAGTTCAGGGTGAAAGACTCAGCCATCAGTCACAGGGATCTGTCAGGGTCTGAGGAATGGGCTGAAGCACTGACTGCTTCCCAGAGCTCTGCCCTGACCCTGTCCCACCACCTGCACTGCCACAATGCCCGAGGTTTTCTGGGCACAGAGCACTGATGCTGCACTGGGCTGGGCTCCTTTCTGGCTGTGCTGCTGCTGTGGCCCAGGGAAAGCAGCTGCAGCAGTCCTGGGCTGCTCCTGGAAAGGTCAGGCTGGCAGAGCGCAGGCGCCAGCAGAACACTGCCAGCACTGGGCCATCCCTCAGCTGCTTGATCTGCCCTCTGACAAGCACAGGAAGCAGAGCAGAACCAGGGAGGCACAGGGGCAGTGGGATGAAAGGGGATGGCAAGACTGGGAGGGACCAGAAATACCTGGAAGGCTTGAACTTCAGAGAATCGGTCTAATATGCGAGTAAGTGCATTTTCCACAGTGCTGTGCATGGCAGGAGGATGGGCAGGGGCTGCTGCTGAGTGACTTCTGCACCATGAAATCAATCCCAGCCAGCACACACAGGCTCCTTCTGCCAGGAATCCTCCCCAGGTCTCGCTGGCCCACCTCTGGTTGACACCCACAGCTCGCAAATGGAATTAGAGCAGTGATGAGTAATGGAGACCTTTCTCCTCAGAGTGGTAAAAAAGCTTAGGAAAGTGAGGAAAACACCAGGAGTGACAGGGGTTTAGGGCAGTGAAGCAGCACCCAGGGTGCTCAGAGCTGGAGTGCCCAGATGAGAGGCTGAGGATGCCCTGGACAGGGCAGCCACGTGTTTATTCCCAGTTTGAGCCCCTTGACTAATCTTTTCCATCCACCCACCAGGTCTAACCCTGCAGCATCCATCTCTTTGGGCTCCCCACTGCCTTCCCACCAGGAGAGCCCAGAGATGTGGCTCATCAGGGGCTGCCATCCTCCCTCCTCATGTACCCACACGGTGCCACACTCCCAGCTCTGCTATCTGCTGCCAGGCTGACCAGCTCTGGCTGTAATTTCATGCTGTTATAAGCAATCACACTTGTAAAGCAAAAACCACGGCTGTGTTTCATGGCACAGAGTGTGAAGGAGGCTTTTAAGTGCTGGAGGAATCCCAGCTGATGGCTCATCCCTCCATCCTTCTGCTGGCACTGCTTCCTCCCAATGCCCGGACATCCCCACAGCCTCCCCCCACCCACAGCTGTCAGAGCAGTCACAGAAAATAATTTATTCCTAATATTTAATCTAAACATACCCTCCTTCAGCTTAAAGCCATTCCCACTTACCCCAGCACTGCACACATTTTTAAAATCACTCCCCATCCTCTTCCTCCTGCACAGCAGCCCTGGAAGGGGCAGCCCTGCTTTTTTAGCAGCTCTCAGTAACAAGCCACAGGTGAAAGCAGGAATCTCCAAGCTGGCTGAGTCCCACACCTGAGTCCCTCAGCTCCCAAACCTCCTCTGTGTTGCCCTGACACGAGGATGGGTGGCCCAGAGGTGGGTGTGGGGGCACAGAGCTGCCCTGTGGGACTCAGGGATGTGGAGGATCCCTTGTTGTGCCTCTCGCCGTGTCACACAGACACCTCGTTAGACAGCCAGGCAATGTGCCGTGTGCTTTGGGAAGCAAACAAAGCTCCGTATGGCGCTCTCCATCTGGGCTGAAAGGTTGCCTGGGAGGAAGGAAGGACAGCCAAGAGTGCAGACCACTGTCCCAGGGTGACAAAACCTGTCCTGCTTCCAGCCCAGCCCCTTTTCCTGTGTGCCACCATCCCCAGCAGCACAGGGAAGGGTTCTGGGAGCCCTGGTTCTGCCAGCTGGGGGACACAGGGGGACACACTGCAGAGGGCAGCCAGGAGAGGAGGGAGAGGGTGTCAGGCTGCAGTGACACAGCAGGAGAGGACTGAGAGCAGCTCAGCTGAGCCCTGGGGCTCCGGGGGAGGGAGGGAAGAGTGTCTGTCTGCGATTTTCAGGAGGACAGGCTGCAAATGCTGCAGTTTTGCTCCAAGCTGAGGTGGCTCTGACAGCCCCCACACCCTTGGTTTCCACTCCTGCATCTCTGGAACAGTGGAATAGTGGGGAAATGCAGTGGAAAAAAATCTTTTATAAGAGCAATAGCTCTCCCCAGGACAAGACTGTGAGGAAAAGGTTATTGTGATGAGAGGTGAGAAGCTCCCTGGGCTGTCAGCTTGGCTGGCTCCTGACACCCCAGAAACCCCCAGATCCAGCTGGGCTTAATCCTCCAACCTGCCACTGTCCTCACCTGACCCCATCCCTCCTCTGCCACCAGGACCTGCAGCTTTTGGCAGCTTTCTGCCCTCCCAGTCTCCCACCAAAGCCTCCTGCAGATCCTTCCCTCCTCCAGCACCCCCCCAGCCCGGTGAGTTTTTTCCTCCTGCAGTGACCAATAAAAAACCTGAAGAGTTTTTGGCAGGAGACTCTATATTTTCCACCCCTGCATGCCCTGAGGAGAATTCCTGCTTTCCATATTATTTATAAGTATAAATAAGATTTGGGTGTAGCCAGGCTCCCCTCTGGAGGAGATTTATGAGCTGTGCTCATGGCCCAGCTCCTGCCAGGACTCCTCCCAGTGCTGCTGTGTCCAAAGCTCCAAGTCAACAGCTTGTCCTGGGGCTGTGAGGATCAGGAGGGGCTGGTTGGCACTTCCCTTCTCCCATCTGTCTCCAACAGCAGGGGAACGAAGCCTTTGGAGGATGGGGAAGAGCTGGGAATGCTCAGGACCCTCCTGAGCTTGGTTAAGGCTTGGACTCGAAGATCTTAGAGGTTTTGCCCAACCAAAATTCTGTGATTTCCACCTTCCCTGGGCAGCCCAGAGCCTGGACACCACCCTGCAGGGTGAGCCCTGTGCTGGCAGGGCTGTGTCACTCAGAGCCAGCCTCCTCTCAGGAGAGGGATTATTGATCTGCATCTGGCACCGGGGCCAAAGCCTGCTGAAAGTGTAATTAATTGATCAGTAAGTGCTCTGAGATCCCAGAATGAAAGAGCCACGTAATTACCAAGTATCATCCAGCGGCCCTGGGAGTAATTGTGATAACGGCTCAGGGCTGGCACTCGGAGGCAGAATCACCTCGGTGTTAATGTCACCCTCCAGGGACAGACCTGCCCTCCCTGTGGAGAAACAAAACCCCTCTGTGCATTCCCTGGGATGCTGGTCCCTGTGGGGAGGCTGGAGGGTGCAGACAAGGGATCCCTGGCTCCCAAAATCACTGAGATTGGACAGAACCACTGGAGATCATCAGTAAAAATCACCCATCACCAGGACTGTAGGAGCCCAGTGAACACCTCAGAGTCTCCAGAGGAAGACACTGGACCCTAAAAACTGCTGCTCCAGAATTCCTGATTGCACAAAAATTCAGCTCTGTGTGGGATTCTCTGACAATTCCCAGCCTTATTTTAGATTTTTACGGTCTGCCATAGAGGCACTTATAGTAAATTATTAGACCTACATGTGAGCTGCCAGGAGACTTCTTCCCTATTGAATCCCCCTGGATGTTGTGTCCTCCCTGCACTCAGCTGGGCTCTGTGTCCCATGTCCCTCCAGCCCTGGCCATGCTGACCAAGATTTTGGGGACCTGGGGCTGGTGCAGCAGCTTTCCCAAGGAGATTTTCCCAGGTGCATAAAACCCTCCTGGGAATCAAAACCAATCCTCACTATGTCATCCTAAAGGCCAGGTCAGGGAGAGTGGAGCAGGATTTGCTTCCATTGCCAAACACAAAACAAAAACTGATCTCCTGGGTGCTGGGGAGAGATTTACAAATTTTCCTGGCTTATTCCATTAACCCCGTGGCTGCTCAGGGATCTCAGCAGTGCTGACTGCAATAAAGTGACCTCCTTTAACCTGCAGCCAAGGCTCCTTCCCTCTCTGCCAGCTCCCAGCCTGAGCAGCTCTGAGCTCTGGTGCCATCTCTGGGTGACAGGACAGGGACAGGGGCACCTCCCTGGGGTCACAGAGGGCTGAGCTGCCATGGAACACGTTTGTGTCACTCTGCAACTGGAAATGTCTCCCACAGAACTACAGTTGGGATGGGAACTGTGGTCAGAGCCACCCTGGGGTGGTGTTTGTTGGGAAGGATGAATCAGGAAAACCTTATAGATATGATTGCCTAGCAAGAGATGCTAAGAATATAGAAACTGTAGGTGAGATTGGAATGAAAGCAGTGTTCCACTGAGTTGGCTGGAGAGCAGCAATGTGGATGCCTGAAGGTCTTCTCCCTGTGTTAAGATAATGCCAGTTGCTGCAAACATACCAAAGAGCCAGCAGAGACCCCTTACTGGCATGAGAGGAAGGGTCCAAGATAAGGTTTAGAGATAAGAAAGTAGTAAAACATGGTAATGTTGTATGTAAATGTTAGAGAATTTGTATCTTGCACTAGATTGGTTAGTAGAGTAGAATATCCAACATAGAAGGAAATTTAAGACTTTGTAAAAGGAGACTTACACCCTTGCTCTTACACCCTCTTGCTCCCTTGCTCTTGTCCCTGCCCCCCTCACCTTTGCTTTTACCCCTTTGTTATCTCACTCCTCTGGGCCTGCCCTGAGCTGCACCTGGCAGCTCCCAGCTGAGCCCTTTTCACCCGCGCCCTCCGCAATAAACTACAAACCTCGAGACCAGAATACAGAGAGCACCTGAGCTCGTCCTGAGCACCATCCACCACCTGCTCCTACATTCCTGGTGGCACAAGTGGGCAGAGATGTGTGGGCAGCAGGGCAGGGCTGGATGTTCTGTATCCTGTGCCATGGAGAGTCAGGACCTTCCAGGGAGGCACAGGCACTGCTGCCAGCCTGCTGCAGCTGCAGGAAGGCAAAGGATGCTCCCTGCACGCTCCCCAAAGCCTGCAGGACAGGCAGCAGCACCCTGGGCAGCGAGCTGCTGTTCCCTGGGAGTGCTTCTCCGGCTGCTGGCTCGTGTTTGTGGTGCGTTCACTAAATCTCAGGGCAGCTTCTGCTGCATCTCCCAAACGCACACGCTGCCACACTGGAGCTCTGCCAGCACCCACACGTGTGAGGCTGCTCCTCCTCCTCCTCTTCCTCCTCCTCCTCCTCCCCAGCCTCACTCCTGCAGCTCCAAGTCCTGCCCAGATCCCTGTGGATCTGTCCTGGTGTGAAGGACAGGTGGCTGCCAATAAAGGCAGGAGCTTCTCATTGAAATGGAGAATGTAAATCCCCTCCCTCTAAATTATTATAATTTTGAAATTAAGGGGCTCTCAGGCAAAGATTGGGGAATTAGGAATAACAGTTCTTTACTAAAATATTAAAATAGAAATGCAGCATTACAAAGAACAATCCCCAAACACTGGCAGAGTCAGAATCCAAGCTGACACCCGTCAGTCAGTCAGGGTGTTGGCACAGTCCCATTCAATGGTGGCTGCATCCTCCTGCAGGGGCAGATGTGGTTCAGCTGGAGCAGTGCTCCTGGAGAAGGTGCAGTTTCCTCTGAAGGTCCAGGGATGATGTGAAAGGTCTGGTTTTCCTCTGGAATCCAGTGGAAAGAAGGTGCCTTGGTGTCCAAAATCTCAGTTTTTATCTGGGTAGGAAAGGCTTGGCTCCTCCCCTGGGTGGAGCATCTCCCAGTGGGATGATGGAATTTTATCAGTCATGCCTTGGGACTCAATGGCCATTAACAGGAGATATCTCCTGGAGGGAGGATGGGCTGTGGAAAGATAAAGATGATTGCCCAGCTGGTTTAAAGATGGCCCATTAGCAGATAGTATGTGCCAGGCTGCAACAGATGGGGACAGAATATACATTTCTGGTCACATCAACCCAACGCAGGATCTGTTGCCAGGATCTCTGCCCACTCTTCCAAAATACTCTAATAGAGCATCCCCCTGGGTACAGCCACATCCAGACCCTGCCTGGAGCTCAGAACCCCCAGGGACAAGCCCCTCCAGGAAACGCTGCTGGATCCCGAGCCAGGCTGTGTGGAGCACCAGGAGCCGTGTCAGACCTTCCATCCCCACAAATCCCTGCTGGCAGGGGGCTGAGCAGGTGCTGGGAGCCAAGGCAGCGTTGTTGCAGGAGAGGAGTTTATCCAGCAGCACTTAGGGAGCGCCGCAGGTTTATTGCTGGCCTCTCATCACGCTGACACACAGCAGCAGCAGCGAGTTCCAGCCAGCTCCATAATAGCCCTGCACGAGTCAAATGTTGTTATTTTGGTAGGATCCCCGGGAATTATCCCTGTATCCAGCTCACAGAGCTGCAGGACGGGCAGTGGCTCTGCCCTGGGGGGTGACACTGTGTTTGGGGACCCTCCGAATTCCCCAGCTCAGGGCAGAGTGTGAGGACCCCAGCCCTTGTATTTTAAGAGTTTTCCTCTTAAAACAAGCCCAAAGCTTCCATCCAAAGCCTCCCAGGAGGCGGAGGGACGAGGCTGGAGGCGGTTAATGGCTTTCCACCTGCAGGAGCTGCGGAAATGCTCCCAGCAAAGCACGGGCTCTGCTCCAAGCTCTTACAAGCTAATCAATGAAACATCACAGCTTGGGAGCCGGGGCAGAGCAAAGCAGCACAGTATGGATTTTATTTTTTCATGCAAAGAGCTTTAGTACAAATCCCTTTTTCCCCCCACAAAGAGAGCAAGCAGCCTCTGCAGAGAAAGCCAAGCCTGGGGCACCAGGGAGGACACAGGGGTGGGCTGGGAGGGGGCTGTCACCTCCCCTGTGAGGCACAGCCACAGTTGGTGCCATTGTCCTGCTCCTGTGCCACCCAGTTCGTGGATTCTGGGCTCTGAGTGGTGCCCAAATCAGGGGCCTGTTGGCCCAAGGCTTTGCTGGCCAGGACACACCATCAGGAGTGGGCTCTGTGGGTCTGCCACTGCCTCTGCAGAGCTGTGGGGGAGCAAAGCACCACTCCCTGCTCCAGCTGCAGCGGGTCTGTGAGAGCTGAGCCACTGCAGAGGGACCTTCCAGGCCCTGGGACCCTCCAACCCCCTGTTTGATGGCACAGAAATGAGTTGATGGGAGTGGCTGGACTGCTTTTGGCTGAATAATTGTCTCTGTTCCGTGCTGGGTGCTGCACATCCCTGCTCCCCGTAACCAGCCACTGATCCCGGCTTGTGCAGCACCTCCAGGGATTTGGGGTTTGCCTGCAGGGCATGGGGAGCTCAGAGCAGTGACAGAACAAACAGGTCTGAGCGGGCTCATTACTAATTCCTGCTTGTGAGGATGATTCTCCTCATCTGTCTGTGCTGGGGATCTGTCAGCCAGCCAGTTCATTCCCGCTCAGGATGCGCTGTGCTGATCCTGCACCACACTGATTCCAGGAGAATGTGCCTGGTGCCACATCCAATCCATCTCACAGCCCACGGCAGCCATCGGATACCTCCTCCCTCCCTCCCTCAAATGCATCATCCCCTCAAAGATCACAATCAGCTGTTGGACAAAGCCTGGCTTTCACAGTGCCATGGTTACTGGTGCCGATTGTAATCGGTGATTTCCTTCTTTTCCCTTGTATCCTGCTCCTTTCCCTCCCCACCCATTGGTGCTCACCCCCTCTCTCCAGTGCCTCCAAGTCAGGGATTATTCTCAATCAGCATCACTAGGAATGCTGATTGCATCAGTTCCTCACAGACTGCTTTCATGATTCCCATGGGGATTTTTATTTTGAGCCAGACAAATGAAAAATATTTACCTGTGGTTGATGCTGAGGGCCAAGGTCTGCATCCAGCTCATCCTGTCCTGCAGACACCTCCAGCCTTCCTGCCTGGCTCAGGCTGCTGAGCCCTCCTGCCTGGATCAGGGGGCTCTGAAATGCACGGGGCAGAAAGCCAGAGCATTTTCCTGAAGACAATTAATGGATTACAGTGAGTATAGAGTAATGCAGAGGCACAGAAATCCCTCTCTCCAGGGGCAGTGGGATCGCAGTAAAATCATGCTGCACTCTGCCTCACTTCATAAAAACTTCTTTTTATTCCTCAAGGAGGAATTGCAAGAGAGGACAACAGTTCTGTGCACTCCTGGATTTACAAATGCTGTTTTATGTATCAGTGTAATCTCTCTTGCAATTTATATGGGATGCAATGAGTAAACACCAGCAGGAATACTGACTCTGGAATGGATGCAGAGAATGGAGGACAAGGCAGGAAAGCCTCCCCAGAGCAGGTATTTTCCAGCTGAAAGGCAGATTTGTAGAAGGCAGATTTCTCCAGGATTTGTGGGCATGGTCAGGATGGAGCCACTGGCTGCTCCTTAACTGATGCAAATCCAGCTGGAGCAAAGAACTGAAAATCACAACAGAAGAGTCTTGAAAACTTTTGGGACATCACAATGCAGCAGTGAGATGTGGATACAGCAACCAGAGCAACACCATTGCCTTGGGGAAGGAGCCTGGCAGCCATGGACTGGAGTGGCTGGAAGTGCCTGGAGCTGGTGGGAGCCTCTCTGGGCATTGCCATGAGGAGCTTTAGTTAATTAAGCTCTGAATTATGAATTATGCATAGAGCATAAAGCAATGTCCTGGTTTCTGGCTGGGGAATTGAGGAGCCATGGGCTCAGGTAGGTGCTCCCAGGCTTCAGTCCTGGTGCACAGGGAGAGTTTTGTTCTGTGGGGAGGATGGATGGCTCACTGGGATGTGACACAGGGACTGTGGGGCCATGCTGGGACACTGAGGGGTGCAGAGGTGATGCTGGGGACACAGCTGTCCCTTCCCTCCAGATCCACAGGGATGCTGCTGCCTGCCTTCCCCTCAGCGGGTTTGCCTCCCTCAGCCCCCTCCAAACCCCAGTGGGCAACAGGGAGCCTATTTTTGAGCTGTGCAAAGTCTTCTTCTGTTGACAAGGAACAAGGACTTCCCTCCTGAGCGGGCCCCCAGCTGTGCCCACTGGCACTGGCTCAAAGGGGCTGGATGCCAGCCTGGCCTCCTGCTCAAACCCCCCATTCAGCTCCGTGTTTGGAAGGCAAAGCAGGGAATCAGCCCCGTTCCCAAAGCCAAAGGCTGGAGTGGCTCTGCCATCTCGGAGGCACAAAGGCCTTTTCTGCCCTGGGACAATATTGCCACTCACCAGCAGTGCCCCCAGCCAGGGCAGCCCCTCAGAGCCGCCTTTCAGCTGCACTACGGGGCACCTCTGCTTCCAAGTCTAAAGCTGAGGTTATTTTTCCACTTCCTTCTGCCCTCGAAGCCCCCCCTGGGCACTGTGGAGGAGGGGGAAAGCTTCCCAAGGAAGCTGCAGGGAGGAGGCTGGTCCCCTGTGTGAGCAGAGGGCAGGAGAGGCAGAGCCTGGCACCCTGTGACTGCACGGGAGCCCCACAGAGCAGCTGCATCCCCAGCGTTTTTTGGGATGGAGAGCCAGGAATCAGGGATGGTGGGGTCTGTCCCCCCAGCACCTCTGTCCCCGTTTCCCATTTGGGGCTGCACAGTGAGGGGGGACAGGAGCTGCCTGTGAGGCGCTGGGGGTGCCACAGGCTCTGTCCCAGCCCACTGCAGGGCACATGCTGCAGGTCCCAGCAGGTGGATGAGCGTGTGCCAGGGCTCCACAGGTAGTGCCCAGGCTGGCTGGAGCCCTGGCAGCGCTGCCCCTGCCCCGTGGGGCACGGGGAGCTGCGAGTGGGCGGCGATCAATCCACAGGCACAACTGCAGAGCAAACGCGGCTGCGAAAATAAATGAGAGATTGATTTTCTGGGCAGTTTGCATCGCATGGATCTCAGCTGCCGTGACAAGCAGAGCACAGGCATGGCCAGTGGGGCTGTCACCTCCCTGCACTCCCCAGTGTGTGTGTGAGGGGTTGGGAGCTCAGCACCCAAAATAAAATCAACTCTTTGCCAAAACTCTGAGCGGCTCCAGGGCATCACTGCAGTGCAGAGGATAGACCCCAGGCAGGGAGCTGGCAAGGCTGGGGACATTGGGAAGGACAGGGAAGTGGGTGCCCAGTGCTCCCTGTGGGATCCCCCCACTCCCTGTCATCACTCCTTCCCTAATTGCAGTGAGCAGCACCAGAAAGGCACCGTCTGCCTTTAACATCTTATCTCCAAGCTGCTCTTGCTAAGTCACATCTGACTTAATTATGGTAATTAAGATTGACATTAATACAAGATTAAAATGTGAAATTAAAATTAGCTGTGAAACTTATCTGAGTTTTTAGAGCAGTTATTGATTTTCTCCACTGTTAATCAAAGGTCTGAGGTAACGGCCGATGAACACGGTGCTAATTAGAGCAATGCCCATAAAGTGGCCTCGGGAGATGTTTGCCTTGTTTCTCAGAATACCTCAGGTTTCTGACCACGCAAACATCCCTGGCCCTGAGTGCTGCTGAGGGAGCTCAAGAGGTCACATTTTGCCCTCTGCTGTCAGTGCTGTTCCTGGAACAGAGCTGGGCTGTGCATGCAGCCATACCCGTCCATTCCCACCCATGCCCATCCATGCAGCCATACCCATCCATTCCCATCCATCCAGCCATACCCATCCATTCCCATCCATGCCATCCATTCCCATCCATTCCCATCCATGCCATCCATACCATCCATGCAGCCATACTCATCCATTCCTATCCATGCCATGCATGCCCATCCTTTCCCATCCATTCCATCCATACCATCCATACCCATCCATGCAGCCATGCCCATCCACTCCCATCCATTCCCATCCATGCCATCCATGCCCATCCATTCCCATCCATGCCATCCATGCCCATCCATTCCCATCCATGCCATCCATCCCATCCATTGCCCATCCATTACCCATCCATCCAGCCTACCCATCCATGCCCATCCATTCCCAGCCATACCCATCCATTCCCATCCATGCAGCCATACCCATCCATTCCTATCCGTGCCATCCATGCCCATCCTTTCCTATCCATTCCCATCCATGCCATCCATACCATCCATGCCCATCCATGCAGCCATACTCATCCATTCCTATCCATGCCATGCATGCCCATCCTTTCCCATCCATTCCATCCATACCATCCATACCCATCCATGCAGCCATGCCCATCCACTCCCATCCATTCCCATCCATGCCCATCCATTCCCATCCATTCCCATCCATTCCCATCCATGCCACCCATGTCCAGCCATGCCCATCCATTCCCATCCATGCCCATCCATTCCCATCCATGCCCATCCATGCCAGGGCTGCAGGAGCTGCTCCAGCCGCAGGGGTTTCAGGATGGCAGGTCCCAGCTGAAGGCAGAAGGGCTCTGGTGTTTCAGGAAGCAGCAGGAGCACGGCGATCCCGGGAGCACCGAGCTGCTGCTCTCCCTCCTCACACATCCCTGTTTCTCCGGGTGAGGTTTCACAGCCCATTAGGCCTCAGCACTGACTGCAGGAGGGAAATGATTCCAATCACTGCAGCTCTGGGGAGTGCACCCCACGGGGCATCCTGCGGTTCATCCCAGCCCATCTCCCTACACACACTCCTGCCTCCCAGCTCACCTGAGTGCCCAGAGCTGTTGGAGGGACGGGAGGACCCCAGCAGTGCTGTGAGACCCCTGGGCAGCACAATTCCCATCATGTGTGATGCCCTGGAGTCACGGGTGTATCTCGTGGGAGCTGGGCCCACCTGCACCCCCTAAACCTGTCTGAGCAGCTGAGGCTTGAGCCTCGCCATTCCCTCTCCATCACTAACAACTTTTGCCACTTCGTGGGCATTTCTGCATCACAAATGTTTGGTCTCTTTTCCTGCCTGTTTCCATGGCACTGCTGTTATTATCTGGCTATCTTAGGAGTTTACTACAATGCAGATGAGCGCAATGAAAATCACTCAAGGAGAACTGCTAAATGAGAGACAACTCTTATCTTTAGCACCGGCAGGTCGGGAGGGAAGCGGGGCTGGAGCGGAGGGGGAGCGGCGCATTCAGCTTTGTTCGACCAAATTAAACCTCTGAGCAGGCGAGTCCCGATTGGGTACGAGAGCGACAGTGTTAAATAACACGCTGCACCTCTCGCTGCTTTCTCTCGCTTTCTTATTTTGTTCTCCTCCAGCCTGCTGCCCAACTGCTCCCAGCTGGCAGCGGCTCGGAGTGACACGGGGAATGCAAATCACCTGCTGCCCTCTCCCCAGCATCCCCGGGCTGCTGCCTCCGCGTCCAGCGGCGCCGGGGCAGGAGGGAGCCCGGCAGGGAAAGCAGCAGAAGGATCAGTGCCCGTGTTTGGACAGTTCCTCGACTCGGTTCTGCCTGGTGGCACTGGTAGTGACACCAGAGCGTGATGGTTGTTGCTGAGGTAACGGGATCGGTGTGATTGCTCCCGCAAAGGGGACTTCTCAGATGGCAGATGACAAACTGGCTCTTTAGGCGAGAGGCTGGGCTGCGTCTCGTGCTGCTTGACACCGGTGTTGTGTGTCTGTGACATTGCTCCTGCTATTTGACTTGACAGGCAGAGCGGCCGGGAGGACCAGGCGCTCTCACCGGGAGGTGATTCACAGTAAACACTTCAGAGCAGGATCTGGGATTTCAAGAGAACACAGCCTCTGTTTCTGCTCTTCTCAAAGTCAGTGTAATTGCACCGTGTGCTCTATGGGCTCAGGAGGGGCCTGCTGGGAGCCCTGGGCTGGCTGCTCCTGCTGGTGGCCTGGGCAGGGGGACGGGCAGGGGCTCCTGAGAGCCATCCAGGCCACGGTGCCCCTGCAGGAGAGGAAGCTGAGGAGACCTGGGGCCAGATCCTGAGCAGGGATCACCTGTGTGCTGCTTCTTTAGCCACAGGACTGAGGGAACCCCAGGCTCACCCATGGTCATGGTGCCAGCCCAGCATTGTGGGGGGCCCTAAGCAGCACCCACAAACTGTGAGCTTTAGTCTTCCCAGCGCCCCCACCCCACTGAGATCAGGCAGGTCACAGCTGCAGCTCCCTCCAAGCCAGGCTTTGCTCGCTCCAGCAGCAGGGCCAGAAGCCGTGGAGCATCCCTGATCCCAAGGGAGCCATGGGGCGTGTGTCAGCCTCCCCAGAGCACCTCTGTCCTACCCACAGGAGAGGGAAGGAGGGTACATCTGGGCTTGAGGAGGGAGTGAGAAGGGCCTGTAGTGCCGAGGGGGGCTTTGGGTCTAGGGGGTGGGGTGCTGAGCAGAGTTGGGATGCTGAGAGGGGCTTTGGATGCTATAGGGAGCTTGGGGACAAGGGCAGTGAGAAGGGACAAGACACCGTGCACCGGCTGATGGGCGGCCTGCAGTGCGAGCGCTGCCCAGGCTGGGGGGACACCGGGACTCCCGGAGCGGGAAGAATCCGAGGAGAACAGAGGAAACCACGAGCAGCCGTGCGCCCGGGGCTGCTCGGTGGGGCCGGGGCTGGGGGAGGAGGGGGGATCTGCGGGCGGGGCCGGAGCGCTCGGCGCTGCGCGGGGGCCGGGGCGGCCGCCGGCGCCCTCCCCCGCCGCTCGCTCCGCGCTCTCCGCTCCGCTCCGCTCCTCTCCGCTCCGGTCCGCCCTCCGCCGCGCCCCCGCTCCGCTCCGCACCGCTCCGCACCGCTCCGCCGGCAGCGCCCGCCCCCGCCCGGCCCGGCCCCGCTCGCATCGCAGCGGCTCCGCTCGGCTCGCCCGGCTCGCCCCGGCGCGGAGCCTCCGCCGCAGGATGCCGGGGCCCCGCGGGCTGTGCCTGCTCGCCCTGCTGCTGCTCGGCACCCCCGCGGCCCCGCGCCCAGGTAAGCGGAGCCCTCCGGGGATCCGGCGCGGGGGGATGCAGCCGAGACCGGGGAGGCGGCGGTGGGAGCGGGAAGGGCTGCGGGAACCACCCCCGATCGGGGACCCCCCGCTTCTGCTGCTGCTGCCCGGGCCGGGATGAAACTTCTTCATTGCGGGGAAGCGGCGGCGGGGCTCAGCACCGCGGGGCGGACAGCTCCTGCATCCCGGGAGCGCTCCGGGAGCCGCGTCCGCGCCGCCGACCGGGAGCCAGCGGGGCCGCGGCCTCCCGGGAGCCGTGCCGGACCCTCCGCCTGCCTCCCGCAGGGAGAGCTCCCCGTGTGTCCCCCGCCCTCCGAGTGTCCCCAGCCCTCCGAGTGTCCCCAGCCCTCCGAGTGTCCCCAGCACCCCGTGTGTCCCCAGCCCTCCGAGTGTCCCCAGCCCTCCGAGTGTCCCCAGCACCCCGTGTGTCCCCCGCCCTCCGAGTGTCCCCAGCACCCCGTGTGTCCCCAGCCTTCCGAGTGTCCCTCGCCCTCCGAGTGTCCCCAGCCGTCCGTGTGTCCCCAGCCCTCCGAGTGTCCACAGCGCTCCGTGTGTCCCCAGCCTTCCGTGTGTCCCCAGCACCCCGTGTGTCCCCCGCCCTCCGTGCGTCCCCAGTCCCCAGTGTCCCTCCAGCCCCCACTTCCATGTCCCCGCTGGTGTTCCCGACCTACTGTCTGGTTCAGGGGTGTCTGTGGAGGGTGGGTGTTTGCCCCTGTTCGTTCCAGGTGCCCCCCGTTCCCCCGCTCCCTGTCCCCCTGCCGCGGTGCCAGACTAAGAATAGGCTCCGGGATGCACTCGCGGGTGACTTGGCAAAGTCATCGCAAACTCGAGTGGGGCTTGGGCATGACTGAAGTGGTGCCTGTCCCCATTCCCTCGGCACTGCTGGGATGCCAGGATGAGGCAGCCGGGCCCCGGTGTGGGTCTGGGTGGGGTTCCCAGTGTGGGCTGTTCGGTGGGAGAACGGGAGAGGCCGGCGTGTGCTGGTGCTGCAGTGTGCTCGGGGCCTGAGGCTGCCCTCCGGGGCTGGCAGGGTGTTTATAGCAAACACAACCAGCTCCTGGTGTCAGGAGTGCTGTGCGGTGCTGCCTGCCCACTCCAGCCCCTGCTCTCGTGGTCAGATTGCATTAAATGACTTTGACTTTTCCGTCTGAAACCCGGCTCTCCAGACAGGGATTATATTACAGAATGCATCCTTTCTGGGCAGCAGAACAGCAATGGATGTAGAGGGTGGCATTTCTCCCTCACCTGCATCGGTTTGTGTTCTGTGTACGTGTGGAGGAATCAGATGGAAGTCCCTGCCAGTTCTGGCATCCTGTTCCAGCAGGGACACACAGATAGGCACGTTCCTCTGGTGTGTTACACAAACTCTCTGCTCTGGGCTGCCGGTGCCCAGTGTGAGAGCAGATGATCCTGGGCTCCTGGGGGAGCCTGCAGGAGCTGGGAAGCAAAGCCAGGCCCAGCAAGGGCTCTCAGCTCCCTCGCTGCCTCGTGTGCTGAGGCAGGAGGGCTGCCCCAGTCCCACTGGGAGCATCAGCAGGCAGCCCAGCTCCTGGGAACAGGATTTGGCACAATCTGCCATAAATCTCATGGTGGAAGAACACACTGTGCTGAACTCCTCTTTCCTTGGCAGAGAGAGGGAGCTGATAAATTGTTGACCCTTTACAAGGTTTGGTGAATTATTGCAGTAAAATCCCAATTCCTGCCTACACAGCCTGGAGCCGGCGGCGACGTGGCAGCTCTGCCCGTGCCTGGGGGGAGCCTTATCCGTCTGCGTGGAGGGGGACAGAGCCAGGGGCCCAGAGCAGCAAATCCTGCTGTTCTTCAGCTGGGGAGGGGGGGAAGCAGGATCAGACCCCGCAGAGACAGATTTCTCTGCTCCATCTGCTGCTCTTTCTGTTCATGCGTCCAAGAAAAAAACCCGTTTTCACGTGACCTGCACCCATCGGGTGCTTGGCTGGTGGCTTTGGGTGCTCTGCACTGGTGAAGCCATTTAGATCACCAGAGAGGAGGTGTGAAAGCCTCTCCTCTGCTCTCGGCATCCGCTCGCACCCACCCACCGGCGCAGAGCAGAGCAGAGCCGGCAGCAAGGCACGTCCCTGCACAGGGACCTGTGCCAGGAGGCTCCGGGCAGCCTGTGCTGGAGCAGCAGCATCCCAGGAACGTGGGCACCCGCAGGGACATTGATTTGTACCCTGGGATGATGCAGTGGGCAAACACGGGGGGTGAGTGCAGAGAGGGCAGCGCTGCCCATGCAGGGATGGCAGGGGCACAGCTGAACCTCTGGGAGATCTACGGTTTCTAAATATATTTGGGGTGTCCACTATAGGCTGTGATGAGACCAGCATGCCCTGCCCGAGGCTGTGGTGCCGGGAGCAGAAATGCAGCTGGGGGAGCTGAACTCGGGGATCCTCTGCACCCCCAAATTCTGCACCCTCCCTGCTCTTCTTCGAGGCATTGGGGCACTCCTGGGGTGGCTGTCACAGCTTAATAACGAGGACAGAGATGCTCCTGGCTCTGTGGTGAGCACAGCACCACGGGAGGCTGTTTCCAGAGGATCAGGTGTGTCCGGCAGGAAGGAAAACCGAGCGTGAACTCGGCGAGGGCTGCAACAAGTGCGCGGTGAGCTCTCGCGGCAGCACCCCGAGCAACGAGATAACAGCACAGAGCCGGGCTGCCAGCACAGATAACAGGAATGGGGCTTGTCTGATGGAGAGCTATCAAAGGCCATGGCAAATGGCTCCTCTTCCTTCTCTCCTCCTTAGCAGAAAGGATGAGGAGAGCCTGGATCAGGAGTAAATGAAATTAGTGTCTCTCAGCCCTCTGCTCCTCCGGTATTTTTTGCCATTATGAATATACAGAGATGCCATTTCAAGCGCAGTTTTGTGGATGTCACAGTGTCACAGACATTTCCTTTCTGTACATTTTTAACTTCTCCTCCACTGAGGTATCTGGTAGCAGGATTTAGGGCTGAGGAGCCAGGCTGCACCGAAGTCAGCTGAATGTGCTCCCTTGGCATCCAGAACGGCAGCAGAGATCTTGGAATAGCAAACCATGTAAGAGGGGAAGTGTGTGATCCATCCCTGGGAAGTCAGGTGGTGCTGGGTTCAGGAGCTAGTGGATGAGAATAAGTGATGGATGAGGCAGAGGAGTGCCAGGGCATTGCTGGACAGGTAATGTGGGCATCAAAACAGGTTTGTGTGAGCACAGCCCGTCCTGCCAGCGGGCAGAGATGTTCCCTGGGTATTCCAGGTCAGTGCCGAGAGCTGGGGAGCTTTGTTATCCCATTTTGTACAGACAGTTGTTTTTTTTAAATGAAATGGGCTTTGTCTGATTAAATAACACACAGCTTTTGATGTAGACTACAAGCAGCCTCAGAAATCCGTGTATTTTCCATCGTCTGTCACTGCGATGAGCGCAGCTGCTTCCAGTGGGCTTTGGGAACAAAAAACCAGAAACCGGAGTAACCTTCTGTGAGCAATCCAAAAGTTATTTACTTGATGCGATTTTATTTTTCAAATATTTGAAAGTGGTTACTGAGCAGTAAAATAGGCTCCAAGGAAATCCTGTTACAAAGCACAGGCTCTATTTTAATTAGCATGACGTGAGCGACACGGCTGGAACCGGGGCTGCCACCGAGTGCATCTTTCAGGAGCTCAGAGATGTCTGCAGGAAACACGGCATGAGCACTGGCTTTCCAATTTTCCAGTCCATCAGGATGGATTTACACTCTTGTCAGGGGTATGAAATTGCTGGATGTGGTGGTGAGAGCTGTGTGTCTTTCAGCACTTGATTTGCCAGGGTGCTCTGCAAGGTGGGGACGTGCTCTGGTCCCAGTCACGGGAGGGACAAGGGGACACTGGCACCCCAGCAGCACCCAGCCCTCTGTCCTTCAGCAGGATAAGCACCTGATGAGCCACACTGCAGCCTGGGGACCGTGGACATGTCCCTTCTGGCAGGACAGAATGCGGGGCCAAAGCCAAGGCTGCCAGCAGAACCCTCGGGGTGCAGCTGGTGCCAGTGGAGAAGGGACCTGCCATCCCCCAGCTGCTGCACCCCAAACCACGGGCCAAAGGGCAGAGTTGGAAGGCTTGTGGAGTGGCAGATTTGGCATCACTCTGGCTCAGGCTGTTCATAGCTGTGCTCCACGGCTTTCCAGAGCCCTTCCCAAAAGGACCTGCTTCACGAGACAGCTTTTGCTGCTGCTGCACGAGTGAGTGGCGCTGGATTGATGGGATGCAGGGAGCAGATCTGCCCGGTGCAGGTGCCTCAGCTGCTCTCCCTGCAGCCCTGATGCAGTGACAGGGATCTCAGCCTGCAGGAACCAGGAGGAGGGGAAGGAGAAGGGCTCTGCAGCAGCAGAGGTGCTCAGGGAGGGAAGGTGTCCTTCATTCCAGGGGACAGGCTGCCAGCTCCTGGCTGTCTGTCTCCTTTCACAGCTTGTTAACCGACAAGTTGTTAAGGATGTTCTTGCTCTGTCCCATGGGGCCGGTCCCGCTCTATCTGCATCCTGCTCTATCCACATCCTGCTCTACCCACGGATAAAAATACCTGCACGATGGAAACGGCAGCCAGAGAGAGGATCTGTGAGAGGAGCAGCCCTGCAGACACCAAGGTCAGGGAAGGAGGAGGAGGAGGAGGTGCTGCAGGTGCCCGTGGTGCAGCTCTGCCCCTGCAGCCCGTGGGGATCCACAGGGAAGCAGAGATCCACCTGCAGCCCATGGCAGAGCCCTGCTGGAGCAGGATCCTGGCAGGATTTGTGTATCCATGCAGAGAGGAGCCCACACTGGAGCATGTTTGCTGGCAGGACTCCTGGACCCGTGGAAGGGATCCAGGCTGGAGCATCCTGCTCCTGAAGGACTGACCCTGTGGAAGTGGAGAAGTCCATGGAGGACTGCAGCCTGTGGGAAGGACTCAGGGTGGGGAGTTCATGGAGCAATGTCTCTCGTGGGAGTGATGGAGCAGCTTTGGTGGGCACCCAGCATCCATTCAGTGTCAACCCAGCACATCCACAGGGTCAGCTGCACTGCTGGGAAAAGGAGAAACACTCTGCTGCTCAGCTCTGTCATGTCTTGGATTTAATCCGTAAGGATTTCCAAAATCAGAGGACAGCCATGGAGCTGGGTGGCAGGAGGAGCCAGCTGGACTGAAAGGACAAATCTGGGAGCAGGGGAGGCTCATCTTCCATACTGGAGAGGGACATGCTGAGGGTTTCCAGCAGAGCATTGGCTCAGAACCAACTGCAAGTGTTGGTTATCTCTGACTGGGATTTACATCCATGGCCCCTCAGGCTGGGGGATACTTGAGCAGCCACGATCAGTGCATGTGACCTGGGACTCCCCAAAAAACAGGGGACATCAGGGAGGGTCTGCCAGGAGCTGTAAAAGTGAAGGCTGTCTAGAAGCCACCCCTCCTGCTCCGGTGTCTTTGTTGGATGTCAGGGATGTGAGATAAGGAGCCCTTTGAAGCGTGCCACACTGTCACAGCTGAGCTCCAAACCACAGATCCAGCCCAGGGTGCTGCTCCTGGGAGAGAGCAGGGGCACCTGGATCCACCCCCTGGGATGGGGACCCTTTGCTGCAGTGGCTCAGGGCTGTCCCCAGTCAGGGGGAACAGTGTTCCCAGGCTGCTGAGGAGCTGATTTCCCCTCTGTTCCATCTTTTTTTTTTTGCTGGAGCTCCCAGCAGTGGTGCAGCTGTGGCTGGCCCGCTCCCAGGGCACAGCCCCGACTCAGACATCTCCCTTTTATTCCTTTTACTGCTTTTCCTTTCTCTGGGAAGAGGCCAGAGCAGCAGCTGACCAGCCCCTGAGCCTTTCCTGGGGCACAGAGAGGAGGCTCTGCCTGGATTCCCAGGGCTGCCTTGAGCAGGGGCAAGCCTGGCTTTGTCCAGACCTTCCTCCCTTTCCCTGGCCCCAGCTGCCCATGGACTGCAGTAGGTGTTCAGCCCCCAGAGAGCCCAGGAGGCTCTGTGCCTGCTCCATGGGGGTGAGCACAAGGCACTGGCACCCCAGGACAGATGGCTGCAGCAGGAAGGTGCAAGGAGACTTCATGGAAGCGCAATGCGAGCTGCTGGCAGTGCAGAGGGATGGGATGAGCAGCCTGGCCACTCAGCCCAGCTCCAAAGGCACCGTTCCAAGTGCAAAGCTTTAGTCTAGGAAGGAAATTCGGTGCCAAGTGCAAAGGCATCCAAAAAACTCGAGCACGACAGAAGGGATAACTGTGGGATGGATCCCAGAGCGGCGTCATCTGCTCGGCAAGGAGGATCCTCACGTCTCGGCCCGTCTCTCTGTCTTGCACTCTTGGGGTGGGATGTGCCAAAATCAGGAGCTGAGGGGCTGGGGGCACCCCCAGAGCCTCTGGGGGACACTCAGTGAGTGCTGCAGGGAGCTGGCAGTGCCATGGGGCACGGCAGGCAGGAGTGACCAGGCTCGGGAGCAGCAGGGGGGAGTGAGGGAACGTTCTGGAATGTTCTGTGGTCATTTCGGGGCAGTTTCAGAGCTAGTCAGAGCGGCTGGAAATATTTAAAATGCAAGAGAGAATCTCCATCTGACGTTTTCGGGTGGATTAATGGAGCATGGCAACATTTTGTGGATGAGATGCTTCGTCTCGGGTAGAGTGGTGGCTGGGGGACAGTGCTGAGGACATCGCTGCTGATGTCCCCTCTGCCACCCTGCATCTCTTCCATGATGATGGGGCTGCACAGGAACAGGGTTTGTCTCTCCTGACGCTGATCTAAATGGAATTTCAGTAAAAAACCAGGCTTTTCCTGACAGCCCCGAACTTCCATTTGCAGAGATACCAAGTCCCTAATTTGACAGACCACTCTGGCATGAGCCTTGAGAGCTCCCAGTGCTCCCAGTACACCAGCACATCCCTGCCCACTGCAGGAGCTCTTGGCAGAGTCCTCTTGAACACATCCAATGCCGTCCTTGGAGAGCTCAGACTGTTCCCAGCACTGCCAGGGTTAATTAGTCCTGGTGCAGTGGTCAGATCCTGTAAAACAGAGCAGCCACCCACAGCAAAACCACCCCAAAATCTGGGGCCCCAAGGCAAGGGAAGGTTCCTTTCCAGGACACATATTCCCCACCAGACAATGTGTCTCCCTTCACTCCTTATCCATTCACATTATCCACGCAGCAGTTTTTAAATTGCTGCTGGACACTATATTTACATAAATATGTGAGCCAATGAGGTTTAAAACCCTGGTGAGCCCTAAATGGTGAATTAGGTTTTTGGAAAGAGGATTTTATCAATTTACTGCGAGTGCAAATCAACAGAACAGAATTTACAAACCCATCAAAAAGCGAGGTGACAGTTTGGAATTAATCCTCTGCCCCAGGCACAGGATGTACCTCCACAAACATCTCCCAGCATAAATATATTTGAGAAATAGTGGAGGAAAACGTAACTCCTAATGCCTGAGCACGCTGGCGGCGGCGGCAGCGGGAGATGAATGGAGTTAATGTCATCGGGAAGGTGCTGCCGCCTCCTGCTTTATTTTTATCCAAGACTCAGCGCCCAGCCTGCGCTGAGATATTGCAGTTTGTCTTTGTGCCAGAATTTCCCCCGAAGAAAATCTCCCCGATAATCGCTCTTCCTCTATTCCTATTTAGGAAAAAAAAAAAAGAATAATTTAATTCCGTTCCTCTCTGCTCGGAGAAGCCCCGACAGGCTGAATGTCCTGGAGGGATGAGCTCCTGTGTCCCCACAGGTTGGATTGTGGATTTGGGATATAAGTGGGGGATTTGGGCGCTGATGGGTGCAGGGATGTCGCTGGTACCTGCTGGGCCACGGCTCTGCTCCTTCCTTAAGGACAAACCTGCTCCAGACCCAGCGCAGCGCCCAGAAGCGCCGAGATTCCCAATTCCCGTTCCCGGCGAGGGGCTGGGGATGCTCTGCTGTCCCCCGAGGGTTCCGAGCTGCCGCGGAGATGAAATCAGCGAGGCAATAAGCGGTAAAAGCCGAACTTCTCCAGCTTTCTAATCACAACTAGAAAGGCTCCTTTTCAGCTTTTGTTTCCAGCTCGCAGAGGAGCCCGTGGCTGCCAGCGGCGGTGGCTGGCTTTGTTGTGGAGATGACTGTGAAGGACACAGGCTGTGTTCCCATTTAGGAATGCGCTGAGGCTTTCTTGGAATTCATTAGGAAAGGTAGGGAGGGAAGGGTGCAGCCAAACAAGAGTCCTTGCCGCTGCAGCCCGCTCCCCAGGGGAAGAGCTTTTCAGTTTTGCCGCTGCAAAACGTCGTTTACAACATCTAAATTCGGAAATGCTCCCATTCCTTCAGCGGGGCTCAGCCAGCCGGGAAGGGGAGGGTGCCTATTCCAGCATCACCGGGCTCTGGTCCAGCAGGACCCATCTCAGGTACCCTGAACAGCTCTGCTGGAGGAGCAGGAACCATGGAAGGGTTTGGAAGGGACTTTAAAGACCATTTTTTCCCACCCCTGTCACGTGCAGGACAGCTTCCACCATCCCAAGTTGCTCCAAGCCCATCCAACTTGGCCTTGGACACTTCCAGGGATCCAGGGGCAGCCACAGCTTCACTGGGCACCCTGTGCCAGGGCCTCAGCACCCTCACAGGGAGGAATTCCTTCCCAAAATCCCATCTAACCCTGCCCTCTGGCAGTGGGAAGCCATTCCCCATATCCTGTCACTCCATCCCTTATCCCAAGTCTCTTGGAGCTCCTTTAGGCTCTGGAAGGGGCTCTGAGCTCTCCTTGGAGCCTTTTCTCCTCCAGGTGAGCTCCAGCCCTGCATCCCCTGTTGGATGGGAGCCGTGGTGACTCACTGTCCTCATGGGCACACGGCCACCCAAGGGCACAAACCGAGTTGAGTCACACACACCTCATCTCCTGCAGTGGCTCAGGTATCTGCTCAAGCTTCCACGGGGTTGGGCTGGATTTTTCCACATTTCCACTCCACAGGCACCGAACTGGCCTCGGGAGCAAAGCCTCTCTTAAATTATGCAGTGTTACATCTCTGATCCAAACAGAGCGAGCAGCAGGGGCAGGAGCCTGCCCAGAGCCAGAGTAACCTCAGACAGGGGGTCAGCTCTGAAAATTCCTTCCTCAGTCCCCCAGCACCATCCCCAGCTACAGCCCAGAGCTTTCTCTCATGGAAAATCCGTGTTACAGGTTTATGTTGGCCTCGTGCTGCTCCTCCTGCTCCAGGAAATCAGCTGTTGTGTTTATCCTGAGCCAACAGACCCATCCTGCCTCCATCCTGCTGCCCCTCGGGGTCCCTTCAGGGCGATGTCCAGGGTTGTTCTGCACCACGGGGTGATTTGCCAGAGGCAGGAGGTGGTGGCACAGCCCAGGAACCCTTCAGCCTCGTCCCTGAGCGCTCAACATCGTCTGTCAAAAAGGCAGCGCTTAAACCCAGATTGATGTCTCAGATGTGCCTGTTTTAATCACACTACACTGCTATCAAAAGGACATTAAAAATTATGATTACCCTCTAGGAACATAAACAATGGCAGCAGTGACAAAGCCCTCGTCCCAGGCGGGTGACACACGGGTTTGTGTAATTGGCCCATTCATTACCTGCTGGGGAGAAGAGCCAGGTCCTTCCTCACCACAGGGTGGGTCAAAAATAACACCGGGAGGAAATCTGCCCAGCCAGCAGCAACAGGAACCCAAGAGCTGCCAACGAGAAAGTGCAGCTCTGCAGCTCCTCCCCAAAACACCCCCAGGGGTACAAACCACCCTCCAGGGTGAGACTTAAGGGCTTTCTCTTCACTGAACCCAGCTGTGATTCAGGAACAGCCAGCTCATCCCTTCCACCTGTGGGTTTCTGATTTTGGGTTTCTGATTTTGATGTTTAGGGAGTTTTGGGGGGTAGAGGAAGGTGACATTGCCTAATGCCTTTCCATCTGCATCCTTGGGGCTGTTCCCAAGGTGAAGACGGTGACAGCAATGCCCCATGGGCACAGGGGAAGGTGACACATCCCCACCAGGGCAGGTGACACAGGTGGGACATTGCCCCTGCTGCTGGCCACCAAGTCCTCTTTGTTTATGATGTCCTTTTAGCCTTCTATTCCTCAGTTTTGGGGAACCCAGGGATTTTGTGGGTGCTGCATGGGGCACAGAGAGGGGTCTGGGTGTCCCCCAGCCTGTCAGAATCATTAGCTGGGCACAGCAGCCCTTGGCAAAGCCTTGTCCTCTCTGTTCCCTGTGTTCTTGCACCCCCCACCAGAGCCTGTCATTATCCTTTCTGATAGAATTCAGATCAATCAAACAGAATAATAGAGCAGAGGTCAAGAAAGGCTGTTCCTTCCCCGGGGAACAAGGGGCTGCTTTCGTCAGAAGTACCAGGGAGCCAGTTTAATTGTTCCAAATCTGAGAAATTATGAACGTGCCTGATAACTGTGTGTCCTCCTGTGCTGGAGAGGGAGGAGAGCTTTGGATGGGAGTTCCTATCATGGCGGGAGCAGCAAGGCTAAATTAGCATTTCATCCCCCCAAAAAACTGGTTTTTATGGGTTGATGGTTCCACTCACACTGGACTGGGGAGAAACTCTGCCCTGTGGTGCCCTGTGGAGGGATAAAGAGGATGAGCAGGGATGCAGGAGGATGAGGAGGGATGAGGGGGGATGAGGAGGGATGAGGGGGGATGCAGGAGGATGAGGAGGGATGCAGGAGGATGAGGAGGGATGCAGGAGGATGTGGAGGGATGCAGGGGAATGAAGAGAGATGCTGGGGGATGTGGAGGGATGCAAGAGGATGAGGAGGGATGCAGGGGAATGAGGAGGGATGCAGGGGGATGGGGAGGGATGAGGAGGGATGCAGGGGAATGAGGAGGGATGCAGGAGGATGAGGAGGGATGCAGGGGGATGAGGAGGGATGAGGAGGGATGCAGGAGGATGGGGAGGGATGCAGGAGGATGAGGAGGGATGCAGGGGAATGAGGAGGGATGCAGGAGGATGAGGAGGGATGCAGGGGGATGAGGAGGGATGAAGAGGGATGAGGAGGGATGCAGGAGGATGAGCAGGGATGCAGGAGGATGGGGAGGGATGCAGGAGGATGAGCAGGGATGCAGGGGGATGTGGAGGGATGCAGGAGGATGAGGGGGATGAGGAGGGATGCAGGGGGATGAGCAGGGATGCAGGAGGAAGAGGAGGGATGCAGGAGGATGAGGAGGGATGCAGGGGGATGAGGAGGGATGCAGGAGGATGAAGGGGATGAGGAGGGATGCAGGAGGATAAAGAGGGATGAGGAGGGATGCAGGAGGATAAAGAGGGATGAGGGGGGATGCAGGAGGACGTGGAGGGATGCAGGGGAATGAAGAGAGATGCAGGGGAATGAGGAGGGATGCAGGGATGCAGGAGGATGGGGAGGGATGCAGGAGGAAGAGGAGGGATGCAGGAGGTAAGGAGGGATGCAGGGGAATGAGGAGGGATGCAGGGGGATGGGGAGGGATGAAGAGGGATGAAGAGGGATGAGGAGGGATGCAGGGGGGATGAGGAGGGATGCAGGGGGATGGGGAGGGATGCAGGAGTATGAGGAGGGATGCAGGAGGATGAGCAGGGATGCAGGGGGATGAGGAGGGATGCAGGAGGATGAGGAGGGATGCAGGAGGATGGGGAGGGATGCAGGAGGATGAGGAGGGATGAAGGAGGTCAGAAGGGATGCAGGAGGATGAGCAGGGATACAGGAGGATGGGGGGGATGCAGGAGGATGAGCAGGGATGCAGGAGGATGAGGAGGGATGCAGGGGTCAGGAGGGATGCAGGAGGATGAGCAGGGATGCAGGAGGTGAGGAGGGATGCAGGGGGATGGGGAGGGATGCAGGAGGATGAGCAGGGATGCAGGAGGATGAGGAGGGATGCAGGAGGTCAGGAGGGATGCAGGAGGATGAGCAGGGATGCAGGAGGTCAGGAGGGATGCAGGAGGATGAGGAGGTGGCTGGAGCAGGAGACCCAGCAGGGCTGGGCACTGCACCCAGCCCCAGGAGCGAAGCTGCTGCTCACTGTGGAGGAGGACCCTGCTTCTCCCCTGGCATTCTGATGGCTAATGAAAATATATTTGCTATCTGTATTAATTAAAACAAAGTGCAGCAGCTCGTCATGAGGCTCTGTGGGAGAAGCTGTACATGGGTTATCATCATCCAGCACAGCATCGTGCAGCGATGGAATTAGTTCTGCCAGGCCATCTTTAAAACACAAATCACTGATGGCTGATACAGCTGACAATTAATTATATAAAAACCAGCATCACTGGAATGAGGTGAGGGCTGAGCAGCACCAGGGATGGGCCAGGGTGGGCTGGGTGGGTGCAGAGTCTGGGACACAGAGGGGGGTGAAGCCTGTGCCAGCCCCAAACTGCTGCTCTGCCCCCCAGAACGACTCTGGCTTTAGTGAGAAAAACTTTTAAAAGTTAAAATTTGAATTTCAGGCCTACCTTGTTTGTTTCTGAAGGAGTGAGGCAGTGCAGGACTGGACATGGGGATGTGCTGGGGGCTGTAGTTCCCATATGGAGTTGCCAGTGGAGCTGCTCAGCTGCCACCCCCCAAAGTGGCCTGACACAAACAGGATCCAGCAATGAAATGCAGGATATTGCTTTTTTTTAGAAGGAAAAAAACAAGGAATGGAGGGGGTGACAGCCTGCACCAAGGTCAGGGCTTGGAGAAACCTGATCTGTGCAAGGTGTCCCTGCCCATGGCACGGGGAGGAACTGGAGGAACAGCCACAGCTGTGGCTTTGTCTGAAAGCTTCTTCTAGTTCTGGGTACAATGCATTAAATACTTTTCATTACAGAGCATCTTGAAACATGACAACCAATCCATACCTTTACTATTACCTATAGCCCATCCTAACTACTAACATTACCACATTCCTGTTACTATTTTCTAATCACAAAGGTTTAAGCTAAAAGTTGTTTTTCAGTTTTCTTGCAGTGGAAAACTCTGAGGAATTTTCTCTACTTGCAACATGGCATTTTTGTTTTTCTGTGAAAATCTTTTTGCTTGGTAAAAGCATCTTTTGTTTGAGGTGGATTTATCCTTTGCCCCTTCCAACTCACCTGCTCTTTGCCTTCTTAGTTACCCAGTAAAACTGGCTCAGCAATTCTTTTCTTCTACATCAAAACTTGCTATTATTTCTCTTCCTTCTTCAGATTCTACATTCAAAGATCTTTCTGTTGTACATACATATCTGTGAGACCTTCCTGTCAACTCTTCATCCTTCCCCACATCTGGCACCACTCCAGGCTGTGGAATTTGGGAGCCCAGCGTGCCCCATCTCTGGGACACAGCTCTGGGCTGTGCCAGGGCCCGTGGGGTTGGCTGTTGATCTTGGTGGAACCCCCAGATATTACTGTATAAGGGTTACAGAGCAGTGAAAGAACACAGTAACATGGTGCAAGAAAGAACAAGAAAGAGCAGTTTGTTGAAGGAAGCCATTGCTTTAAATAAGTTTGTGAAAAACAAAATACAGACAGTTCATTTGTCAGAGAAGAGACCTCTTGTCCCAGGTTTCTCATGGATCCAGCAGGTGTTTATCTTTTGTTATAATTCCTTCTCTTATGTTGATAGTAGAGAAAGAGCTCTAACTTGAGAAAAAACCTAGCTGAGCCTGAGCAAACTAGACTGGAAAAATCCTTTTAAGGTTCTCCCTGGGCCTGTAGTGGCCACAGCTGGCAGCAGGAATGGGGATGTGAAAAGGGATGCTGGGCTGTGCCCAATGGAGCCCAATGACTGTGATAAGCACTGTGATAACCACAGCCATCAGCAGCCCTCCCTGCCCAGCAGCAGGGCCCTTCCTGAGCTGTCAGGAGGCACCAGAGCTCCATCCTTCCAGAGCAGGCAGCAGGGGCTTTCCAAGGGCACCAGGCAGCACCAGGTTCCTGCAATTCCTGCACGTGGCCTCGGTGAGGGGAGAAAATGCAAAGAAAATCATTGCCTGGAAAAGAAGATTCCCCCTGCAAACTGGGGGACTGATCCCAATGCCTGTCCTGACACACTGACTGAGCTGAGACCCCACTTGGTCCCCAGGAGGGAAACAGGCCCTGCACAGGGGACTGAGGCACAGCCTGGGCCATGGGAATCCCCAGATTGTTCCCTTCCCTCTTCTGAGCTGTGTGATCCCAGTGGCTGCATCCTGTGCTGGGAACAGCCTGGGGGAGTCCATGGGGACAGCAGAAAACTCTGTGTGTGCCCTGTGCCAGGTGTCACCTGTGCCACCCCCATTGCTCTGGGGCACCTCTCCAGCTTGGACCTGATGAGCTTCAAATCCTGCCTTGAGATGCCCCAGAGCAGCTTTTGAGGCACTCAAAAAAAAAAAAAAAATATATATATATATATTGGGGTATCCCTGGACAGACCCACAGAGGAGAGCAGCCATGGGGGACAAGTGACACCCCACGAGATGCTGCCAGTCCCTGCTCCTCTCTCAGCAGTCTGGACTGGAGCCACGCTGTGATTCCTGTTACATCCTGTGAAAGAAATATAAAGAGCTGCCAAACAGATTGAGCAGAGGCAGCTCAGCTCTCCCCCAGTTGCTGCAGGGGCTGTGCTGGGAGCTCAGGCAGGAGCTGGATCCCTCTGCTCACCTGCACCTCGAATGTCACGTTGTCACCTCGTATTTACAGTGCTGGAGTGGAAATCAAATCAAACTGAGGGTGGGACAACAGAGGAGGTTGGGAATATTCACATATTCCATGGATGTGACACTGATGAGTGAGCCCATCAGTGATTTACAGCCAGACACAGGAACAGTCAGTGATTGTAATCAGACTAAACTTTGTCTCTCCAGATGTTTCAGGGCTGTGTATCCACTAAGTGTTCCCCAGTGTCCCCAGGAACAGGAGTTTGGCTGAACTCACTCCTGCATCCCTCCTGGGTCCTCTCCATCACCAGAGAGGCAGTGCCAGGGCACAGCCCCCCTGCCAAGCCCTTGGCACTGAGAGTGGCATGGCAGGGGACACAGCTGAGCAGAGCCAGCCAGGCAGGACCCCAGGAGTCCCCAGGAGCCCCCAGGAGCTCCCCTGGCATGGCAGCAGGAGCTGCTCTCAGGGCTGACCTGCTCCCAAAGGGTTAATCCCAGCACTCGCTTCTCCAGATCTGCTCTGCTGCATCTTAACAGTGATGGGAGATTAATTATTTTAGCTGCAGAGAGCTGACTAGAACGGGGTTTTGTAGCTAAATATACTCTCTCTTTAGGAACCCATTTAATTTTATGCCCTGATGTAGACGGCTGGGCTGGATGATTGGCGAAGAAAGAAGGAGCTTCTCTTCCCCCTCTTCAATTTTTAGCCTGAAAAGCTGCCAAAACACTCGATTTCTTCTCCCCAGGTAGGCCCTGAGGAGTGAACATTGCAGCTGGGGAACCCAGGAGAGGCACAGGAGGGATCTTCTGCTCCTTCATCCCTCTGGCAGTCCCATCCCTGGCAGTGTCCAGGGCCAGGTTGGACAGGGCTTGGAGCAATCTGGAATAGTGGAAGGTGTTGCTACCCATGGAAAGGGGTGGGACTGGATGATCTTTAAACTTCTTTCCTAATGAACTTCCAAAAAAATTTATTCCCCCTTGAGCCCAGCCTGTTAATTCCTTTCAGCTGTGTCTGTCTGCCTGGGACAAGGCACAAATGTGCCTTTCTTACACCTGGTATCATGAAACCTGTGATTAATTCAAATTATCACCTCTCTCTGTAATGGTTTTGCTCCCCTGCTCCCTGGTCCCTACAAGCCGGGAATTTCAGGAGACTCCCTGCCCTCATGAGCTGGGGATGCAGTGGGATCCCAGCGAGGGACAGGTTGTATCCCTGCAAATCTCCTGATTCCTCCATAACTGGATGAACCTCTTAAATTCCTCTTCCACCTTAGCTGCTGCTGCTCCTCCCACATTCCTTCGGGAAGGAGCTGGGCAATTCCCAGCCTGAGCTGGGCTCATCCCTGGGGATTTGGGCCGTGCTGGGGGTGATGCTGCAGTGAAGGACACACAGGCTGTGGAGCCAGGGCACCGTGGGCAGCTCCCCAAAGCCACAGGTGCCTGTGCAGAGCTGGCCAGAACGGACACCTGGGAGTCAAAATCTCATTGATTCCAGCTCCACGAAGCAGCAGTGGGGAGGAAAATCCATTTTCCTCCCAGCTCGGAGAAGTGTGTAATTTCCCAGCATCTGTCAGGGCTGTGTGGATCGTTAGAGCAGCTACAGCTCCTCCTGAGCACCGGGAGAGGGGGGAGAGGTTTGTGGGTTTAATTCCCCTATTCCTTGTGGTGTCCTTGATCCCAAGCCCAGCCAGCCAGGCACAGGCAGCGTGGATTCTCCAGTCAGGCACAAACAGGATTGATTTGCCACTAAAGCAGGTTTCCAGGAGAGTTTTGCTGTTGGAATGCTGCCCCCAGTTGCAGCAGTCCCCATGTGGAGCCCAAACCCCCAGCTGGACCAGGAACCCCCTCACCCATGGCCAGTTTGGGGAGATTTCCCCTGTCTCATCCCAGGGCTGGGACCAAGTGTGGGGGTGTGGGTGTCCCCTGCATCATGTCCCAGCCCCGTGTCCCCTGCCAGCAGAGCAGGTCACAGCTGGAGCCAGTGAAATTCCTCCCCTCCATCCCTGGAAGTGAGTGATACCCAAGGCCAGGCTGGATGGGGCTTGGAGCAACACAGTTTAGTGGAAGGCATCCCTGCCCATGGCACAGGCAGTGGATGAGGTGAGGTTTAAGATCCCTTCCAGCTCAAACCATTGCAGGATTCGGTGATTCCATGGCTCCTGCTGGGTGTGGGAGCTGGGTGGGCAGTGGGAGCAGAGCCTGGTCCTTCCCGGCCACGGCTCCTCGGGCTGGGCACCACTGCCAGCATCCTCACCCAGTAATGAGGGGTTTCCATGGCAACCTTATTTGAGCATCTCGAGTGACACAGATGTAAATTTTAAAATGAAATATTCAGACCACAGTCCTGTGAGCATAAATAAACCCCTGCACATGGGCAATTTAACAGCATTTTAAAGCGGATCCCAAACTCCCCAGGGCCAGAGGAGTCTCTGTGGCAGTGGGAAATTCATGGGAATGGAAAGAAAAGCATCCTGACCCCTTCCTGCCCCAGGAATCCCAGCCTGAGTCCAGAGCAGCATCAAACCAACAAGGTGTTGGTCACACCTGCCCTGCAGAGGATGTGGCACAAAGGGACAGCCCAGGAGGGACAGCCAGGTGTTCCCTGGCATGGGAGCAAAACAGATCCAAACTTTTTTTGGCCTCTGCTGCACCGTCTTCCTGAGCAAAAGCCGGGCGTCTTTGTTCTTCTGGATTATCTCCCGTTAATTGCTCCGTGGAACAGCCCAGCTTTTCCCATTGGAGCCTGGAGGTTCCCAGCATGGGGCAGCACCCAGGGACAGCGTTGCTCCTTCATCCTCGGCCAGAGAGGACAACACCTTTCTGTTTCCTCCAGCAGCAGTGGGAATATTCGGCCGCAATCCATCCGCAGCCCTCCCGTCCCCGTCTCACCTCTGCCGGGAAAGCTCCGAAACCCGCGGAGCCGCGGGCAGCCCCTGCCCGGCTGCGCTTCCCGCAGCTCCCACGGGGATGACTCAACCCAGGTCGGATTGCTACGCTTCTATTTGCTTAGAGCGGGGAGCTGACAGGATGCTCTTGAGGAAAACTTTTTTCTTTTTTTTTTGCTTCTTTTTTTTCCTGTTGGAAAAAACTTAATCTGCTGCGAGTGTAACTGGAGGAAAACCTGGGATTCGCATCTCCTGCTTGGAGGCAGGTGGCCTTGGAGGCTGCATCCGCCTGCGGGGACATTCGGGAATGAAAGATTGTTTCAGTTAAGGCTTTTCTGCTCTTCAAGACTCAAGGCCAAAAGCTTTTAAAATCTGAAACCAAACCCAGCCAAGTGTTTTGATGGACACAGCCTGCTTTATCTCAGATGCCTCTTCCCACCCAAACAGTGTTTTGTTCTCTGAGGATGAAATGTGTGTTGCACGTGCTGGAGGTTGGTGTGGGAAGAATGGGAGAGCAGGAGGTGACCAGGGTGCCCCTTCCCATCCTCCAGCCCCCCGGTGATGCAGGATTGCACCAGGACCTGGCCTTGACATCCCTGCTTTATCCAAGATCTGGATCATCCCCAGCAGGAATGTTTATGTTCTTCCACAGAGGTGCACAGCAGCTCCTGCCAACCCTCCTGCACCAACCGTGTAGGAATGGGGAGCTCCAAGGGCTCAGCCTGCATGCAGAGGGTGCTGGGCAGTGCTGGATAAATCCCAGCTCTCCACAAAACCTTGGATATGATGCCAGCAGCAGCTCTGGGCAGGATTAGCCCAGCCCAGAACCCGTGAATGTGCCTGAGCCTGTCACACAGGCAGAGCTGAACGCCACCATTAATAGTGCCTGGATCAGCTTTATTCATTTCTGCTACAATCAGATCCTAACCCCTCCTGGACAGTGATTCCTGAGCTGGAGCAATCCAGCTGCCCTCCCTGGAGTGAGTGATACCATCAGCATTAGTAATGGGAGCCCAGATACGGCTACTCCTGCTTTGGCTCTTTCAGGAGCACAGCAGCGAATCGAGGCCTTTGTGATTATTCCAGCACCCTTTTATCAGGCATTTGCAGCTCTCTAATTCCTCTAAGCCCCTCTGGCTGAGGTATCTTGGCAATCGGGTTCTCCTGGTGCCACGGCACCTCTGGAGCAGCGTGTTGGCCAAGGCTGCCCACAAACCCAGGCCTGGCTGGGGGTCCTGGGGACCCCCTCACGTGGGGATGAAGCTTTGGGGCTGGGGAGGATGATTTTGGTGCCTCTGTGCTGCTGCTGCTCAGGTGCTTGGTGCCCTGCAAACACCCAGTGCCGTGTCTGGGTGAGAGGAGATGCTGCAGGAGCCCCTGCCCTGCCTCTCCTGCTGTCCTGCTGCCTCTCCAGAGCCCGGTGCCACCACCCCAGCCCCGGGATGGGGCTGTGCCCGCTGGCAGCTCCCACACACAGCCCAGGCTCGGCACCAGCGCTTCCTCCTTGGCTAAGTATAAACCGCGGGGGCTGAGGCTGGTTGGAGCCATCCTCCCCAGCCCAGCATCCTGCGCCGTGTTTGCACACAGCCGGGATCCACAGAGCCCAGAACAGGCCTGGAGGCGAGCTGTCCTTCTGTGTTAAGGTCACTTTGTGCTCCAAACTGTGCCAGCCCTGCCTGAGCCCGCCCTGCTGTGCCCAGCAGAGCACAGAGCATCCAGTGCCACACTCGGGAGTAGCGAGGGCTGCAGGGCCACCACGGAGGTTTCCGTGGATCTGGAGAGGGTTTTCCAGTGCTGAACCGCCCGTGGAGAGCTCCTGGTTGAGATGCAAGATAAATCCCTTGTGCATCTCCGTAGCGTTTATTTCTTCCAGAGCTGCTACAGCAGATTAGATCAAGGACAAACGTGACCATTTCTCTTCCAGCAGCTCTGGATTGATCACCTGTGCTGAGCAGGATGGGTGTCAGCAGCTGGGAGAGTCCTGTGTGATCACTGTCTATCCATGATCACTATCCATCCGTGCCATAGGATGGATATGGATGTGGATGTGGATATGGGTATGGATGTGGATGTGGATATGGGTATGGATAAGGATATGGATGTGGGTATGGATGTGGATATGGATATGGATATGGATATGGATATGGATATGGATATGGATGTGGGTATGGATATGGATGTGGATATGGATGTGGATGTGGATATGGATATGGATATGGATATGGATATGGATGTGGATGTGGATATGGATATGGATATGGGTGTGGATATGGATGTGGATATGGATGTGGATATGGATGTGGATGTGGATATGGATATGGATATGGATGTGGATATGGATATGGATGTGGATGTGGATATGGATATGGATATGGATATGGATATGGATATGGATGTGGATGTGGATATGGATATGGATGTGGATATGGATGTGGATATGGATATGGATATGGATATGGATATAGATATGGATATGGATGTGGATATGGATATAGATATGGATATGGATGTGGGTATGGATATGGATATGGATGTGGATATGGATATGGATATGGATGTGGATGTGGATATGGATATGGATATGGATATGGATATGGATATGGATGTGGATATGGATATGGATATGGATATGGATATGGATGTGGATATGATCACTATCCTATCCATACCATCCTGTCCGTGATCACCCCATGAGCCTTGGAGGTGGCAGAGTGGCTTTTGGAATTTAGATCAGTGCGGAAAGGATCTTACCAAAACCCACCCTGCAAACATGGAAACCCACTGCAATAATTCTGCTTCCCAAATGGGCTCCAGGAATGGGAGGGGCTGTGGGGCAGCACCAAGGTCCACGGGGAAGGATCAGGGTCTGGCAGCCCAGGGAAGTGCTGCAGCACAGCTTGGGTTTGGGGTGGTGATCAATCGGGAGCTGAGATCGACAATCAATTCTCTTTCTGCGGAATAAACCCGTATTGATCCCGGGTGCCAGGGCCCTGTGCCTGCCCCTCCCCTGCTCCAGCCCGGCTGAGTCCCGCCCTCTCCACTTCCCTGGAATGCGCGTTTGCCCTTTACAAACTGCAGCGTGTTTAGTGTCTCATTAAGGAGTCGCTTTACAGAGTGTTTTATTTCATGCTTTGTTAAGGACAGAATCTAGTAAATGCATCCTGGCAAAAGATCTAATAAGGAATTAGTCAGCTTTCCAAAAGCATAAAATATGGTTTAAAGGCACAATCCATTAAATATTAGGGTTCATGTGACGAATGACCTGGGGATCCTGGGTTGGTGTTTTTGGGAATGTGTCAAGGGAATGTTTTTGGGAATGTGTTAAGGGCTCGGGATCCTTGACTGTCCTTCTGTGAGCTGGTTTCCCAGTATGTCCCAGTGTGTCCCAGTGTGTCCCAGTGTCCCACCGTGTCCTACAGACCAGTGAGTGCCCCCTCCTCCCAGGACTGTGCTTCCTCCCCTCTGTCCAAGAGCTAATCTTCTCCCATCATAGACAAAACTTTTTGCTCCAAAACTGTTCTCAGAGCTCTCAAAGTTCTCAGAGAAGGAGAGCTGCCACTGGCACAGCCTTGGGGACATTTCCCTTCATGGCAGGGTGCCCATGGAGGCCAACATCAGCCAGGCTGGGATGGAGAGGGAAGCAGAGACACCAAGAAACAAGCAGAGGGTGTGGAAGCTCCCCCAGAAGTGTGGGAATACTGAGGCACCCAACCATCCTGGGGGGAGTTTATTCAGAGCTGACACAAGCTGATGGTTGCAGATGATGTGTGTGAAATGTCTCCTAATGCGCTCAGGGAATCAGTGATGGATTTGCTGAACCACCTGCTAATTAAGGAATAAATGTTTTAAACTTGTGGCAAACAGCAGGAGCAGCCAGGGGCCAGGGGCCAGGACAGGTTTGCTGGTGGCTGCAGCAGGGTGAGGTGGCTTGAGGCAGGCACAGCTCTGTCCCCAGCTATTCCAGTGGCAAAGGACCAGCCCAGGCACCAGCAGTGTCCAAGGACTCTCTGGGACAGAGGAGCAGTGGAGGAACTGCCAGAGTTTTGGCAGCTCCATCCTTCAGCCTAATTCACCAGCTTTTGCCTTTCCCTGTTGAGTTCCTTATCGTTGGTTCTTGCCAGAAACTGCTTCTATTTTCCAGAAGATGGAGCAAAATCAATTTTCAGCGCTGCTCAGCCCCTCTGCACAGGCTGCTTGTGCCCTCCCTCGGGCCCCCTGGGCAGTGCCACCCAGCAGTGCCCCTGTGTTTCAGGATTCACACACAAAAACTCCATGTTTTCCCCCTTTTCATTCCAGTCCTACCTTAATTAGCAGAAACTGAAACAGAGAACATCAAGTTAAATTTACCCCAAGAGTTGTGTTTAAAGCACTTTTACAGCCGAGGTGAGCTGAGGTTTATCTGGAGTCTGCTTGGGAAGGAAACCCTGGCTGCTGCTGCAGCCCCATCCCATGGAGAGCTGGTGCTGTGGTGGCCACACGTCCTGGCTGCCAGCACGGGCACATCACAGCAGCTCCAGCTGCTTTAGGGACAAAGGGCAGCCCCAGGCCAGCAGTGGGGCTGGGGGATTGCAGACCCCCTATGCCCACAGAGGGACAGGGATCCAGCATTCCAGGGGCTCCAAACCCTCCCAGGGGACATGAGGGGGCTGGAATTATGGTCTTTAAGTACCGTGCATTAAGTGCTTTCCCTGGCAACTGCTGTTTCCATGGAAAGCATTGACTCTTGGGCTCTCTTTGCTACATCTCAGAGCTCACAGCAAATTCCAGCCCATGGATCACAGCCCGGTCACCTCACAGTGATGGATAAATCTGTATTTATTCCATTTATTCAATTACCCCAGCAGAGTGGTGCTGAGCAGCTTTGGTCACTGTCTTTTCCTGCCCATCCCTGTTCCCAAATGTTGGTTGGTTTGACGGTGGGGGCTCTGCCAAGGCGCGTGTGCTGTGCTGTGCTGTGGGGGCCGGTTGTTCCTTCTTTGGGAAGCAGTGGGTGTTCCTGCAGCCACAGCTTCCCAGGGGGCTGATTTCACGCCAGCAGCACAGCTCTAATTTCGTGCCCAGCTTTGCCCAAGTCCCACTTTTCCATTTTTTGCAGACAGTGGATCGGGGGCAGTGCTGGTGCCGGCCAGCCCGGACCCTCCAGCTGCAGATGAGAAGATGGGCACTGGAGCTGCAGAGCTTGGGCACAGCAAGGGCTTGACTGCTGGAGCTGAGGGTTTTGGGAATGCCATGGGTTCAGATCCTGGAGCTGGGGAGCTCAGGCAGGGCACTGCCCTCAACCTCCTGCCAGCCCCAGACAGTGCGACGCCAGCAGAGATGACCACACTGCCTACAGCCACTGCTGCCCCCAGAGCTGATGCCAAACAAACCTCCCCTGTTAAGAAAAAGCCACCGGCTCTAAAGCAAGTAAATACAGGAAGGAAGCACCCAAGGCTGAAGCCCACCCTGGCAGGGCCCCCTGGGACTGCCTCCCCAGCCAGCCCACGGAGCTCCAGGCTGCCCACGGCCGCCCCAGCGCTGCGGGTGCCGGCAGAGGACACGGAGCAGAGCCCCCCCGAGCTGCCCTGGGGGGACCAGGCCACCACCAGCCACCCCACGCTGCAGATCTCCCCTTCCACGCTGCCCCCAGCCCTGCCCAGGCCCTTCCCTGGCAGCATGGGGGATGCTGGAGAGGCTCCGACCGCGGCTCCCGCTGGCGCTGCCGTTATCCCAACGAAGAGCGCGGAGGGGGACGTGCCAGAGGAGAGCCAGGAAACCACCACCTCCACCATCATCACCACCACTGTCACCACCACAGAGCCCACCCCAGGTGAGCTGAGCTGAGCATGAGCACGGGGATGCAGCACTGCTGGGGAGCAGGCCTGTGTTAGGCAGCCCTCCCCCAAAATCAGGGCATCACCCGGGTTTGGGGGCTGCCTAAAATCTTCTGCTCTTCAGGCATTTTATGATTGGAGGAGTGAAACTTGTCTGATGAGGAAAGGCTGGGAGAGCTGGGAGAAGGCTCCAGGAAGAGTTTAGAGCTTCTTCCAGTGCCTAAAGGGCTTCCTGAGAGCTTGAGAAGGAATTTAAACAAGGGCTTGGAGTGTCAGGAGGAGGGGGAATGGCTTCCCACTGCCAGAGGGCAGGGTTAGATGGGATATTGAGAAGAAATTCTTCCCTGGGAGGGTGGTGAGGCCCTGCCCTTAGAAGCTGTGGATGCCACTCAATCACTGGAAGTGTCCAAGGCTGGGTTTGATGGGACTTGGAGCAACCTGGGATAGTGGAAGGTTGAGCTTTAATGCCCCTTCCAACCCAAACCACTCTGGGATTCTGTAACTCCGTGGGGATCACTGATGGGGCAGGGATGACGGTGCTGTGTTTTGGGGTGTGACCCTGCTGTGTGTCCCCTCAGTGCTGTGCAGCATGAGCTTCCACGACCCCGAGGGCTACATCGACTCCACGGATTACCCCCCGCTGCCCCTGCACGGGTACCTGCAGTGCACCTACAACGTCACCGTCTACACCGGCTACGGCGTCGAGCTCCAGGTGAGCTGTGCCTCCTGCCCTGGTGTGAAGGACAGGTGGCTGCCAATAAAGGCAGCAGCTTCTCTTTGAAATGGAGAATGTAAACCCCCTGCCTCCAAATTATTATAATTTTGAAATTAAGAGGCTCTCAGGCAAAGATATGGGAATTAGGAATAACAGTTATTTGCTAGGAAAATTAAAATAGAATAACAGTATTACAAAGAACAATCCCAAAGCACTGCCAGAGTCAGAATCCAAGCTGACACCCGTCAGTCAGTCAGGGTGTTGGCACAGTCCCATTCAATGGTGGCTGCATCCTCCTGCAGGGGCAGATGTGGTTCAGCTGGAGCAGTGCTCCTGGAGAAGGTGCAGTTTCCTCTGAAGCTCCAGGGATGATGTGGAAAGAGGTCTGGTTTTCTTCTGGAATTTAGTGCAAAGACGGTAACTTGCTGTCCAAAATCTCAGTTTTTATCTGGGTAGGAAAGGCTTGGCTGCTCCCCTGGCTGGAGCATCTCCCAGTGGGATGATGTGATTTTATCAGTCATGCCCTGGGACTCACTGGCCATTAACAGGAGATATCTCCTGGAGGGAGGATAGGCTGTGGGAAAGATAAAGATGATTGCCCAGCTGGTTTAAAGCTGGCCCATTAGCAGATAATATGTGCCAGGAGATCAAGGTCACTGCCCCACCCAGCTGCAGCAGGTGGTGACAGAATGCACATTTCTGGCCACATCCTGTACTGCAACCCAATACAGATTCCCTCAGCCAGACCCACTGCTCGCTGCAGCAAGTGATGCCAAGCTTGATAAAACACCCCTTTCCAGGGAAAAAATGGATTTTTTTTTTTTTTTTTTTTTCTGATGCCTTGTAATAAATGAACTCTGTGAGGGAGCTGGAACATCCTGAATGTCAGCGATGATCAAACTCTTTAAATGTCACGCAATTAATTTAACCGAGAGGAGCTGGCAGCAGGTTGTTAAAAAGGCACCTGATGGGAAGGGGCCACCAGCCTCCTGCTTTCTGCACTGGGTGGGGTTTGGGTGGCTCTGAGGGTGCAGGAAGCCCAGGAGGGCAGCCCAGATTCCTTCTCTGGCTGGTGCAGGTGCCCAGCAAATGCCCACCCATCAGAGCAGCTCACCCAAGCTGATGTGCACCATTGCACCATCACCTCCCCCCAAAATAAGCATCCTGGTGAGGCTGCAAACAGGGCAGGGGCCTCTGCACATTCCAAATGCTCTCCAGGTCAAACCAGCCCAGGCTCTCCATGCTCCCTGCAATCCTTTTATTTTGTGTTTTCTCCGTGTCACCATTTGCATGCAATTAAAATCCCTTCACTTTGAGTCTGTGTAATTCAGAGTGTGCATTAAAAGGAGCAGGGCTGTCCCCTGGTGCCCAGGGTGCCAGCCCTGGTGGGGAGGTTGCCCTGGGAGCAGCAGTGGTGCAAGTTGAGCACTGGAGAATCTGAGCAACTCAGCCACTTTTCCATGGCAGTGGAGAAGTAACTGGACACAGCAGAGCTGTCTCCTCGGATCCACGGGGTGCTAAAGACAGGCTGCTCTGCTGTAAATTCGCCTCTGTCCATAATCCATCAGGTGACACCACTCCTGACCTCACTCTGTTGCGAGCTGAGGTTTTAATGGAGCATAAAATTGGCCTCTCCACCCCACCCCCTCCAAGCTTTGCATTTTGCTTTGCTGGTGCTTTGGAGCGTTTCAGACAAATTAAATCACAACAGCAGGTCGGTGCTGGTGGAGCATGGCCTCATCTGCAGCTGGCAGTGCCCTGTGCTGCAGCACCACGGGCTTGGGGCTCAGAGGTGGATTCCAAAGGGATGGGGCTGGATAACCTGGGGTGTGGGGTTTGGATTTGATTCCCAGCTCCTGCAGTGGGGAGGTGCTGACTCTTACCCTGGGAATCTCATTAAAGGCATCTGCAGGAGCAAAGAGAAGCCCCTGGGACAGGAGCCCTGCGTGGGCAGTTACCTCTCCCTGCAGGGACAGCCTGGTGGTGGCAGGAATGCCCAAAACTGCTCCTGCAGGCACTCAGAGCCATGCAGGAGAACATAGGGACTCTCCACTCCCTTTAGAGCCAGACCCTCACTCACTGCAGGGAAATCTGCCTTTGGGGAGGAGTGGACACAAAGCCTGGATGTCAGGCATGGTCCTGGGAAAGGCTGGGAGTGTGTGAGAGCTCGGGGTCCCTGCTCAGGTTGCTGCCCCTCTCTGCACCCCTCAGGGCATTCCCTGGAACGTCCTGCCTGTGCCACGACAGTCCTGGCAGCTGGGAGCAGCCATGTCTCAGAATGCTTCGTGAAATTATATTTATTTTTAAAATTCTTCAATCTCCTTGGCACGAAACTGAATTTCCCTAAAGAGGTTTTCCAGTGGGTGAGCGAGGCTGGCAGGCTGACTCGAGGATCCCTGCTGCCTTCCCTCCCCAGGCTCTGGAGGAGCTGCTGTGGGTGCAGGCTGTGACTGGAGTCAGAGCCGTGCTCCCAGCCCCTGGCAGGAGCTGGCACATATGGTCCCTCTGGCAGGGCTGACGGTGCCTGGCGCGGGGCCACGGCAGCGTCTGGCTGCTCCAGGCTCCTCTGGGAATGCCAGCCTGGTGCTGGCACAGGGAATGGCATTGCAGTGACACCCTGTCCCCCGGCTTTACCGAGGGATGGTGGAACCGAGTGTGTGTGTGTGTCCTGTGGCACCCAGCACTCATCCCCAGCTTCCTCCCTTCCGCAGAGCTCTGCCTGCTCCAGCTGCTCCCCCAAATCCCCTTCCCGATTTCCCGGAGTGGTTTGGCTCCGTGTCGTGTGCGTGGTGCTACCAGAACTGGAGGGAGCCAGCTGGGGAGCAGGCTTGGCTTCAAGCGATTGCAGAACGAAATCTGTTAGAAACACCTTGGAAAAATCTTTGCAGGGATCCAGACCCAGCTGGGGAAGCAAAGCTCTGTCCCAGTGGGAGCTGGGGGGAATTGTTAGCATTGTATGGAGCCCACTTGGATCCCTGGACTCCAAATAATTCACCCAAATAACACTTAATTCATCCCATTTATTGATAATCTGATCTGAGCCACCCCACCAGCTGCAGTGTGTGCTGGCTGTGCTAGGGAGGCACATTTTTGGGATAATATCAGGAAAAGAAGAAAGGCAGGCTGGGGGTCAGAGTTTCAGAGTTGCATGTGGCCCATGCTCCAGACAATGCTTTTCCCTGCCAGGACCCAGCTGGAAAAATAGAGCAAAATCAACTCCTCTTGGACTGAAATATGGGCTGGGGTGAACCCAGGCATGCTCTGAACCAGCCTGGGAATGTTAATCCAGCGTTGCAGTGATGAACAGTCTTTTCCAGGGATTTTCCTTCAGGAGCAGGCTCAGGATGCTGAGGGTGGCTCCATGCAGTGCCCTTGGAGCAGGGCACACCAGCCCTGTGTGCCAGGGGGAGGTGGGCACGGCGGTGACAACAGCCACAACTCCCTCCAGTCACAACATCATCAGGAGCGCTCCCAATCACGGCTGGGCTGGTGCTAAATATAGAGCCCCGGGCCTCGCACACTCAGGGAAACAAACGGTCTGATGAGCATCTTTCTGCTGAAATATGAGCCCATTTATTAAGCTAAATGGACGTGAAATGTAAATGTGAGGTTACTGCTCAGCTATTTCCAAATAATAATTAAAGCCTTTTGGAACTACTCATTAGATGCACTTGCAGTGTGGCTCCCCAAGCGCTCCCCGGTGGGGTGAGGGATCCTGGGGAGGTTTCCTGGTGCAGGGGGTGGGTGGTGAGCACCAAACCCTGAGGAGTGGCCTGGTTTTGCTGCAGCACTGTGCTGGTCTGTGTGACAGGGCTGGGATGTGACCCCACAGCTCACAGGTCTCTGCTCCCCGCAGGTGAAGAGCGTGAACCTGTCGGACGGGGAGGTGCTGTCCATCCGTGGTGTGGACGGCGATGCCCTGGTGGTTTTGGCCAACCAGACCCTGCTGGTGGAAGGGCAGGTGATCCGCAGCCCCACCAACACCATCTCCGTCTACTTCCGCACCTTCCAGGATGATGTGGTGGGGACCTTCCAGCTCCACTACCAGGGTGGGTGTGTCCCCAAAATGGGCAGGGGGTTTGGGGTCAGCTCACAGACCAGCCATGCTCCTGTTTCACCACCTGCCCATGGCCAGAGCATCATCTGGGCCGGGTCAAGCTGTTGTGCCCAGGGTGGAGGGTTCAGTGTGCCCTGATGTCCCCAGCCCCGGTGCTGGCTGTGCCTCTCACACCCGCCTTGCCCTGTTTCTGTCCCCGTGCAGCAGCTCCTCCTGCACACACTCACACTGCCAGTCTATTTTTTACCTAGAAGAGCTTTAAAAAATAAATGAGTTCCAGCAAATTATTTTTAAAATAGAAACTGGGTCTGGGCAAGAGCGGTAACAGGTGGGAAGCAGCGGCAGTGGGGGGTTGGTGGTGCTCTGCCGTTGATCTGTGTGACACGTGGGCACATCCAGCATGTCCCCACGGGGAGCAGCTGAGCCCTGAGCTCCCAATGTGTGCCTGTTCCAGTGTTCATGCTGAGCTGCAACTTCCCACGGAGACCTGACTTCGGGGACGTGACGGTGATGGATCTGCACTCGGGTGGCATTGCTCACTTCCACTGTCACCTGGGCTACGAGCTGCAGGGCCCCCGCATGCTGACCTGCATCAACGCGTCCCGGCCACACTGGAGCAGCCCCGAGCCCATCTGCTCAGGTACCTGCACATCCCAGCCCCAGGGGTGGAAAACTGGGCTCCTGTGGGGAAAACATGAGTCCCTTTCTTTGCCCCATGAGATGAATGTGGTCCTGAGAGGGTGTCCTGGTTTGGAGGACAGGTGGCTGCCACTAAAGGCAGGAGCTTCTCATTGAAATGGAGAATGTAAACCCCCTGCCTCCAAATTATTATAATTTTGAAATTAAGGGGCTCTCAGGCAAAGATATGGGAATTAGGAATAATAGTTATTTGCTAGGAAAATTAAAATAGAAAACCAGTATTACAAAGAACAATCCCCAAACACTGCCAGAGTCAGAATCCAGGCTGACACCCGTCAGTCAGTCAGGGTGTTGGCAGCAGTCCCATTCAATGGTGGCTGCATCCTCCTGCAGTGGCAGATGTGGTTCAGCTGGAGCAGTGCTCCTGGAGAAGGTACAGTTTCCTCTGAAGCTCCAGGGATGATGTGGAAAGGTCTGGCTTTCCTCTGGAATTTAGTGCAAAGACAGTAACTTGCTGTCCAAAATCTCAGTTTTTATCTGGGTAGGAAAGGCTTGGCTCCTCTCCTTGGCTGGAGCATCTCCCAGTGGGATGATGGAATTTTGTCAGTCATGCCCTGGGACTCACTGGCCATTAACAGGAGATATCTCCTGGAGGGAGGATGGGCTGTGGGAAAGATAAAGATGATTGCTCAGCTGGTTTAAAGATGGCCCATTAGCAGATAATATGTGCCAGGGGATAAGGGTCACTGCCCCACCCGGCTTCAACAGCTGGGGATAGAATGCACATTTCTGGTCACATCCTGTATTGCAACCCAAGACAGAGGGGGTGAGTGCAGTGCCCAGCCCCACACAGACCATGGTGCCACAGGTGGTCAGGCAGTGACAGCAGAATCTGTCCCCTCATTAGGCAGCAAAGGAAAAGAAAATGAAGATTTTATGTGTGTGTGTGTGAGTAGAAATATGCGCTTGTGAGTATAAATATGCACAGACAGAGCAAAGCAGAGCCAGGCAAGAGGATCCACAGGGGTTCACCCCCAGGCTGGGAGGGCACAAATGCCCCTGTCCCCATGCCCATCCCCGGGCCCTGCTCTGTGTTGCAGCTCCCTGTGGAGGGACAGTCCACAATGCCACCATCGGCCGCGTGCTGTCCCCCAGCTACAGCGGGAACCAGTCTGGCAGCATGTACTGCGTGTGGGCCATCGGGGCCCCCCCGGGCCAGAAGCTGCACCTGCACTTCGAGAAGCTCCTGCTCACTGAGAAGGACAGGTGAGGCTCCAGGAGCTCTTTCCCCACAGCCTTGGGACTGCAGAGAGCTTCCAGGGGGTTCCAGGGGGCATCTTCTGCATGGAGTGAGAAGCAGGGCCTTTTGCTGGGCACTAAAGACAGAAAAATGGAATTGTTTGGGTTGGGAAAGCCCTCTGAGATTACTGAGTTCAACTGTCCCCCAGCACTGCTAAGGCCAACACTAAACCACATTTGCATGGCTGTTAAACCCCTCCAGGGGTGGGAACTCCACCACTGCCCTTGGCAACCTGCTTCAATGCTTGTAAACCCTTTTGGGAAATAATTTTTCCTTGATATCCAGTCAAAACCTTCCCTGACACAAGCCATTTCCTCTCATCCTGTCCCTATTCCCTGGGAGCAGAGCATGACCCCCAACAGCTGTCTCCTCCTGTCAGGAGTTGTGCAGAGCCAGAAGGTCTCCCTGACCCTCCTTTTCTCCAGGCTCAGCCACTCCTGGTGCTCCCTTCCCCAGCTCTATTCCCATCCCTGGACACGCTCCATCCCCTCCATGCCTTCCTTGGAGAGAAGCGCCCAGAACACCCCAAAATCGGGAAGGTCCCATCTTGTCCCGGCTGCTGCAGCTCCCTGCCCCGTGTCCGGGCGGGGCTCAGGGCTGCTGTCCGTGTGACAGTCCCGCTGTCCCGCAGGATGGTGGTGTACAGCGGGGACACCAACCGCTCGGCCGTGCTCTACGACTCGCTGCGCGCCGACAGCGTCCCCTTCGAGGGCGTCATCAGCGACGGCTCCTCCATCAGGATCGACTTCCTCGCCCAGGAGCCCGCGGCCGCCACGGCCTTCAACATCCGCTTCGAAGGTGCTGTGTCCCCGTGCTGGGGACAGAAACTGCTCAGCTGTGTCCCCCTGCTGGGGACAGAAACTGCTCAGCCACGACACCCAGCCCCAGACATGCAGCAAGGGTCCTGGCTGTCCCCGGAGCTGGTGCCCCTCTGCAGCTCCCGTTGTCATTTAAGTGGATCCCACTGCTGCATCATTCCCTGTGGCCCTGAGCAGGCTCAGTCACACACAGCAATCCCAGGGTGGATGGTTTGGCATTCCCAGGTTGGGAAATACAGAGACCAGCAGTGCCCTGAGCGCATCCCTAGTGCTGATCCACCATGGGAGTGGGGTTTGGTTAGGCTGGCATGGGTCAGAACAGATAAATTATTAATCCTAATTGCCTGTGAAATGCTCTGTGGAAGAGGTGGGGATGCAGGGGTCAGGTTCTCACGGGGGCCTGTGGGGAAGCTCAGCGAGAAGGGAGAAGCTCCGTGTCCCTGCAGCTAACAGGGATCTCTTCCAGCCTTTGAGCGGGGCCACTGCTACGAGCCCTACATCCAGAACGGGAACTTCACCACCTCTGACCCCACCTACAACCTGGGCACCACGGTGGAGTTCACCTGTGACCCCGGGCACTCCCTGGAGCAGGGCCCCGCCGTCATCGAGTGCATCAACATGCGGGATCCCTACTGGAACGACACGGAGCCGCTGTGCCGAGGTCAGTGCTGCCCCTGGGCTCTGCTGCCCGTGGGCTGAGCAGCCCTGGGCCCCTGAGCCCTGCCTGCCCCTTGTCCCCACAGCCACGTGTGGAGGGGAGCTGACTGCCGTGGCTGGGGTGATCCTGTCCCCCAACTGGCCAGAGCCCTACACCGAGGGGGAGGATTGCATCTGGAGGATCCATGTGGGAGAGGAGAAGAGGCTCTTCCTGGACATCCAGCTGTGAGTAGCCCAGGAGCTCGGTGTCTGTCTCTGTCCCAGCAGTGCTCACCTCATTTTGCTGCTCCCCTCAGCTCCACCATGGAATCACAGAATCCCAGAACAGTTTGGGTGGGAGGGACCTTAAAGCTCATCTCCCATGAGCAGAGACACCTTCCACTATCCCAGGCTCCTTCCAACCTGGCCTTGGACATTTCCAATTATGGGGTAGGCACAGCTTAGCTGTACTAGGGCCTCACCTCCTTCATAGGGAAGAGTCTTGCCATGTCCTGTTCTCCCCCTCAGAGCTTCCATAATCCCCTTTGATGCACTTGGCACCCTGGGCAGGACTGAGTGGTGCTCTCTGAGTTCAAAGCACCATTACACAATCCATAGCAGCAGTTAATTGCTGCTCCAATGGCTTTGGAATTCTCCACGGGGAGCTGTGCTACAGCCGCACGTGGCTGGGGTGACACCCAGCACGTCAGGAGCTGGGTCATGCGGGGTTAGGAGAGCCTGGAGGCATCCATGAGATGGAAACAGCTCAATCCTTGGGCTGAATGTGAAATACAGGCACTAAGGGAGAGGAGCTGCCCAGCAAGCCCAGGCTGAACATGCTGGGGTCAGAGGGGAATGAGATCCAATGCCAGGCTGAGAGTTCTTGGCATGGTAATGCTGCTGCTGCAGCGGGAGACTCCTTTGATGCTATTTTGGGTTTTCAAGAGGAGGACGTGTTTCAAGTAGAGGCTTAGAGTCATAAAGATTTTAAAGCTCCCCATAAAATCCCAAGTCGGAGCTCCCAGCACACCTCTCCCCGCTCTGTGGGTGCTTGGACTGAGCAGAACTGGAGGCCAAATGATTTGAAGTCATCAGGCATAAATGTCACTGAGAAAATCGTGTTTGACAGAAAGCAGAGATTTACTACAAATGTCAGCTTGCCATGGGGATTAGCTGGGCTCCCTCCAAGAACATTCCTAATAAAACATTTGGGGATCAGCTCAGGCATCTCCTGGGTGGCTGGGAGCACCCTGGTGCTCTCCTCTTCCAGGGAAGGGCAGGAGGGCTGTCCCTGCCCCAGTCCCTCCTGTGCCATCAGCAGCAGGGCACTGCTGCCGGCTGTGCTCCCAGCAGGACAGCGAGTGGGGAAGAGGTGTCACTGCCCATTCTTGGGGTTCCTATGATCGTTCACCCACTCTGCCAGCCCCGGGCAGCCAGAGAACCCTCCCGACACAGGAGCTGTGTGTGCCCTGGCGTGCGCATCCATCCCCTGCCCTTGGCTTTGGAGCGGGGGGAGAGCAGCGAGGCTCCTCATCCCGGGCTGCACGGAGGCTGCAGCCATCCCTGCCCGCTGTCCCCGGCTGTCCCCGGCTGTCCCCGCCATCCGCGGGCCGCCACTGCGCTCTGCTGGCCGCGGGGACAAGCGCGGCTCCGCCGGGACCGGCGCTTCCAAGAGCGCTCGGCCTCGAACCCCCCGGGGGAGGTGACCCGGAGGGAGGTGACCCAGAAGAAGGTCACCTGGCTGTCCCTTGAGCCCCGCACTGCTGTGCCCTGCCTGGGCTCTCACGCTGCTCTCTAACCAAACTCTCCTCCCAGCCTGAACATCACCAACAGCGATATCCTCACCATCTACGACGGGGACGAGCTCTCCGCCCGCATCCTGGGGCAGTATGTCGGCAGCAGCGGCCCCCAGAAGCTCTACTCCTCCAGCCCCGACCTCACCATCCAGTTCCACTCGGATCCTGCTGGGCTCATCTTTGGGAAGGGGCAAGGATTCATCATGAACTACATAGGTATGGGGAGCAGGGTGTTGGTGTGACACAGCCAGCTCACAGGTGCAGGGTGAGGAAGCAGGGAGAGTCACTGTGGCACCTTCACATCCCACCCTGAACCTCCTGCAGACCCCCAGCCCAGCTGCAGGTCTCTGGGTCATCATTTCTGGGGTGTCCCTGTATGTCTGCCCTCTTTCAGTCTGGCAACAAGGTGTGTTTGGTCCCTGTTAGCCCTGGTCTGGCCCAGAGGGAAAGAAATTGCTGGAAACAGGGCTGCAGGATCCCTGCACACACACAGTCAGGCATGAGCTGAGGGCAGGGGTGGTCACTGAAGCCAGCCCCAGGGTGGGCTCCTGAGATGGATGTTCCCATCTCTGCTCCACAGCAGATCAGACTGCACCTGCAGACACCTGTTCCATTGTCCTTCTGGGCAGCTGTGCCTGCCAGGGCTGTGGGTGCCCACCTGAGGGACAAGGACTAGGACTTCCATCCCCTCTGCTGCCTGTGGTCTCTGGCTGCCTCTCCCCCACCCTGCTTCCCGTGCCAGACTCCTTCCAGGCACGTTTTCCTTGCTCTGCTGACAGCCCTGGCTACGGCAAACAGAGCGAGCTGCAATGCAGAGCATCTACGAGGCTGCAGGGCTCCTCCTGCACCACACGGGGCTGGGGAGGGCAGGGCACAGCCCCTCACCTGAGCAAACCAGCCTGGGGGAAGCAGGGAACAAATCCTCCTGTGAGCAAACCAGCCTGGGGGAAGCAGGGAACAAATCCTCCTGTGAGCAAACCAGTCTGGGGGAAGCAGGGAACAAATCCTCCTGTGAGCAAACCAGCCTGGGGGAAGCAGGGAACAAATCCTCCTGTGAGCAAACCAGCTGTGCTGTGGCTGTGGTGCTGGCACCTCTCCTGCACCCACAGCTGGAGCTGAGCCTGGTGTTCCCAGATTATCCTGATCCCATTTTCATCAGCCCAGCCCTCTGCCTGCCTGTAGGGTCAGATCTGGGGAGGCTTCAGAGAGCTTCTGTCTCCCTTTCCCTGTGCCTAGGGGATGCTGCCTGCAGACCAGCTGTGCCATTTGTGGAGCATGCAGAGCTGTGGGGAGGGACAGGCCCTTGGGAAGAGCCATGTGTCCAGCTGGGGTGGCTCTGGGGAGGGCTGTGCTGTGGGTCCTGCTCGGTGGGTGACAGCCAGAATCCCTCTTGGCTGCAGAGGTGTCCCGCAACGACTCCTGCTCTGACCTGCCCGAGATCCAGAACGGCTGGAAGACCACATCACACACAGAGCTGGTGAGAGGGGCCAAGATCACCTACCAGTGTGACCCAGGCTATGACATCGTGGGCAGTGACACCCTCACCTGCCAGTGGGACCTCAGCTGGAGCAGCGACCCCCCCTTCTGTGAAAAGAGTAAGTGCCCTGCAGGAAGGTGCTGCTGTCCCCATCCCACACCCCATAACAGCTCCAGTCCTGATCCGAGGGGCTCTGAGGGGCTCCCAGCTCCAAAGGACTCTGAGGGGCTCCTAGCTCCGAGGGGTTCCCAGCTCCAAGGGGCTCCCAGCTCCAAGGGGCTCCCAGCTCTGAGGGGTTCTCAGAGGTTCCCAGCTCTTAGGGGCTCCCAGCTCTCAGGGGTTCCCAGCTCTCAGAGTTTCCCAGCTCTCAGGGGCTCCCAGCTCTCAGGGGTTCTCAGCTCTGAGGGGTTCCCAGCTCTCAGGGGCTCCCAGCTCTCAGGGGTTCCCAGCTCTCAGAGGTTCTCAGCTCTCAGGGGCTCCCAGCTCTCAGAGTTTCCCAGCTCTCAGGGGCTCCCAGCTCTCAGGGGTTCTCAGCTCTGAGGGGTTCCCAGCTCTCAGGGGCTCCCAGCTCTCAGGGGTTCCCAGCTCTCAGAGGTTCTCAGCTCTCAGGGGCTCCCAGCTCTCAGAGTTTCCCAGCTCTCAGGGGTTCCCAGCTCTCAGGGGTTCTCAGCTCTGAGGGGTTCCCAGCTCTCAGGGGCTCCCAGCTCTCAGGGGTTCCCAGCTCTCAGAGGTTCTCAGCTCTGAGGGGTTCCCAGCTCTCAGGGGCTCCCACTCCGAGGGGTTCCCAGCTCTGAGGGGCTCTCAGGGGCTCCCAGCTCTCAGGGGCTCCCAGCTCTCAGAGGTTCTCAGCTCTGAGGGGTTCCCAGCTCTCAGGGGTTCCCAGCTCTCAGAGTTTCCCAGCTCTGAGGGGTTCCCAGCTCTCAGGGGCTCCCAGCTCTCAGGGGTTCCCAGCTCTCAGAGGTTCTCAGCTCTGAGGGTTTCCCAGCTCCGAGGGGCTCCCCGCTCAGCCACCCTCTCTCCCCAGTTATGTACTGCACGGACCCGGGGGAGGTGGAGCACTCCACCCGCCTCATCTCAGACCCGGTGCTGCTGGTGGGCACCACCATCCAGTACACCTGCAACCCTGGCTTCGTGCTGGAGGGCAGCTCCCTGCTCACCTGCTACAGCCGCGAGACCGGGACCCCCATCTGGACCTCGCGGCTCCCGCACTGTGTCTGTAAGTCTGGGGGTCTCTCCTGCTCCCCTGCACTCCAGCTCTGCTCTGGGGGTCCTGGGTAGCACTTTCCTGCAGCCAGGACCTTGCCCAGCTGTGGGGGTGGTTCAGATCCTTGAGCAACCTGGAAGTAGAGTGGGATGAGAGCTTGGTTGATTCCCCAGGCTCCTTCTCTCCCTCAGCAGCCCAAGACCTGAGCTCATCCTGGATGTGTTTCACTCCCTTTCAGCTGAGGAGTCACTGGCCTGTGATAACCCAGGACTGCCAGAAAACGGGTACCAAATTCTTTATAAGCGCCTCTACCTGCCAGGAGAGTCCCTGACCTTCATGTGCTATGAAGGCTTTGAACTCATGGGGGAAGTGACCATCAAATGCATCCTGGGCCAGCCATCCCACTGGAGCGGCCCCCTGCCCATCTGCAAAGGTAACAGGGAAGGGGATGGGGGGCAAGGGGACAGCCAACACCTCTGTCCCAAACATGGGACAGCCTGGGGACCTCAGTCTGGCTGCAGCCCCAGCTGGGAGCTGAGCTCAGCTGAGAGCTGGAGCTTCTCTGGATCTGGGTTCTGCTCAGTTCTGGCCATGTGCTTACAGACACCAAGAGCTCATTAAAAACTGGGAGTTCACAGTGTGGTTTGGGATCAAATGGGGCAGGAGATCCCAGGTTTGGGTTTCCCAGCAGGCAACAGCTGCCAGCACCCAGTCAAACCCAGCTACAGAGCAGTAACTCTGCATCTCTCTTCCAGTGAACCAAGACAGCTTTGAACACGCTCTCGAAGGTGAGTGGCGTGGGTTTTCTGGATGAGCAGGATCCTGGTGGAGCCTGGGAGGAGTGGAGAGGCAGACAGGGGATCACACGGTGCCTGCAAATGCCAACATAATAGATCTTGTCCTTTCAGTAGCAGAAGCTGCTGCAGAGACGTCGCTCGAGGGGGGAAATATGGCCTTGGCCATCTTCATCCCGGTGCTGATCATCTCCCTGCTGCTGGGAGGAGCGTACATCTATCTCACCAGGTGGGGCTGGCACAGGGCTGGGGGCTGGCTCAGCATCGCCCTCGCTAGCCACACACCCCGGGCATGGTGCTGGGAGGAGCTGGGATGGGGGAATGTGGTTCTGGAATCAGCCATGCACCAGTGACTCGGCCTCTCCCCGCAGGTGTCGGTACTACTCCAGCCTCCGCCTGCCCCTCATGTACTCCCACCCCTACAGCCAGATCACGGTAGAAACGGAGTTTGACAACCCGATTTATGAGACAGGGGTGAGTCCTGCTGTGCCTGTCCTCGCTAGGGACACTCCTGGGGGGCTTGGATGCTTGGGCAGCCACGGGCTGAGTCCAGCCAGGCTCTGTGGGAGCACTGAGTAATGGGGCACAGGTCCATCCGTGTGGGTTGGGAGGCTGAGGGGCTCTGGCTTTTCTCCTGGGAAAAAAAACAACACCCAGGATCTCTCTTGCTGCCTGGGAATGGGGAGATGATCCTGAAATGCAGCTGCTGCCCTCAACTGGCTTCTCCTTGCTTGCAGGAAACACGAGAATATGAGGTTTCGATATAAGGACAGCGGTAAGAGAGTCTCCAGCAGCGAACTTAATGTGCTCTCATAGAACTTCCTCAGTAACTAATCCAGAGACCACGTGGAGTTTGGTTGGACCCCCGGACCTGCTGTTGTCTTTCCTTTTGCCTCTCTATTGAAGATTTTACTGTTTTCTTCACTGTATTTATTCTATTTAAACTGCGATAGGTGTGCTGCCCAGCCCTGGGCACAGGCAGCAGCGGGAGCCGGGGCAGAGCTGGGTCCTGGTGAGGCCAGGGGGGCACGGGGGCACTGCTGTGTCCCCCTCCGTGGCAGAATGTCCCCTCCGTGGCGGAGCGTCCCTCGGCACTGCCCACACAGACGCAGGGGGATTTTTGCGGTTCTGATGTTGTTAAAAATTAAAGATGTCTCCATTGCAAGAGCCTGCGGTTGATTGCTGGGAGCTGAGGTGGCTCAGGGTCCCCTGCAGGGTCCCATCCCGCAGCTCCCGGCTCCCCAAGTGGGACCCTCCCCCGGGGGGCTCGGGGGGCACTGGCACAGGGACTGTCCTCGCTGCAGGGCTCAGGAGAGCAGGGACAGCCTGGCACACACGAGGTATGTGCTGCTTTCTTTCCCCACTTCACTTTGGATGTGGAGAGGCAGCAAACCAGGACTCTGGGGTGATGCTCTGTGGAGAAGACCCAACCAGAGCCACCAGCTGTGCTGGGAGCCCTGGAAGCCATCCTGGAAGCCATCCTGGAGCAAGCAGAGCTCCCAGCTGGTGCCTCTCTGCTCTCTGCCCGTTGTTCCTCTCCAGCAGCACTTCCCATCACCCTGCCAGGAACGCCCCGACCCGGCACGGCCAGAGGTCACTCTTTGTCCCCCGGCAGCATCTCAGGGTAAGCAGGATGGGCTGGGCTCCCTGGCTCCTGCTGCAGGGGGGGCTGAGGGTGGGTTGTGCTGTGCTGCCCACCCAGCACCTTCCAGGATCCACACCTGGCTGGGCCCCACAGCCGGGCAGGGGATGAAGGTGGAGGTGTTGGGAAGAAGAGGCAGGTGGGATGTGTGGAGGCTTCAGGAGCTCTGTGGGCAGCAGAACAGGCAGAAATCAGTGCCACCCTTGCCATCACCTGCACTCCTTCACTGCATCTCCCTGCCAGGGGGACACAGATCACAAAGGGACACCCCATCCCTGTTGTCTCCCTGCCAGCCCCTGGGGAGGGCAGCGAAGCCACCACCACGTCCTTGACTGCTGGTGTCCTTCTTTTGTCCTTGTAGAACCATCACAAGTGTGGGAGGCAGGGTGAGCTCGGGGTGGCTGGTGCAGCTCTGTGGTGTACAGCTGGGATTTAGGGGTTTTCCTTTCAAAACAACGAATGTGTGTTTGTAATTTGTAACGGTTAAAAAAAAAAAAAAAAAAAAAAAAAAGAAAAAAAAAGTGCCAAAAAATGTACAAAGCATTTCATTTCCCTTCATACCTGTCTGTTTTTATAAGAACAATGTGAAAATTGCTGGGATTAAATATTTTTGAACATGATAAAGTAGTTCCATGGGAAGCTCTAGCGTCCAGTATAACCTTGATAACAATTGTTCTGTATTTTTAAATGTCTGAAATCAGTTTGCAGAGACTCTGGCCACAGGCTGCAGCCATGCAGGGCAGGGTGAGGGCCAGGCACGCTGCATTCCCTGCTGTGGGATGGTGGCCCAATGCCACTGGTTTGGCTCTGAGTGCCAGGTCCTGCCCTGGTGCAGCCCCACAGTGCCCCTGCTCCCGTGGGGTGGAGGCATCTGAGCCCTGCTGGGACATGAGCTCACTTGGCACAGCCCAGGGACATGTCCCCTCTGTGGGTCACCCCACAGGAGCCAGTGCTGGCTCCCCCGTACCTCTGAACCTGGCACTGCCCCTTCTCGTGCCAGCCCAGCCCAGTGCTGTCTCACAGAGTGGGTGGGGGTCTGGGTGCTGCCCCAAAGCGCTGGGACCCCACTGGAGACCCATGCTCATGTCACAGAGGACATGCAGAAAGCTTTGGGGAGCCCTGCTAGCCCAACCCCATTGGGCAGGGGGTTTGTGGGGAGCATCTTGCCCTGCTCACCCAACAACCTGTGGCTGTCACCTGGCAGCTCCTATGGGACCTGGGGCAGGGACGCCACTGTGGGGACAAGAGGGGGGTGCCTCACCTGCCCCCCACATGGCTCCACACCGGCTGTGTCCCACACGGAGCAGCTTGGGGGGATCCCAGGGCTGGGTGGGAAAAATCCCCTCCTGTTCCCTGGGAGTCTCTCCGGGCTGAGCTGCTCCGGTGGAGGCAGAAAAGAGCCCCCATGAGGTTTTCCTCCAGCATCAGGTGCTGCGGGGGCACCCTGGGTGGCTTTGGGACACCCTGAGCACAGCCCTGCCTGAGAGCCTGGTGGCAGCATGGTGACTGTCACCTCGCCAAGGGGCAGCGCCACCGGGACACCCCTGCTGGAACTGGAACAGCATTCCCTGATGCCAGCAGTCCCGAGTGTCCCTGGAGGGAGGGGATGCTCAGCCCACCCCACACCCGGGGAAATGCCCGGCTGAGGAAACCTGGGGCTTCCCATCTGTGCCCGTCCCTCCGCACCCCGAACAATGCAACAGCGCTCCCTCCCCGAACGTGCTTTTAACCAAGGTTACGCTGTGACATCGCTAATGGCTTTGCTCAGCAGCTGCCAGCCTAATGCACAGGGGGCGAGGGAGCCAAGGCTCTGATGCAGAGCATTCCTGGGGGAGGGAGATTGAGTTATTTTTGGACAGAGATTGCAAGAGAATTAAAATGAAGGAAAAAAAAAAAAAAAAAAAAAAAAAAAAAAAAGCCCTTGATGCTGCCGTTCCTCCTCGGTGACGTAAAGCCGGAGCCAATCTCTGGCCTCAGGCGTTGTGCTGCGGATGGAGCTTTGTCTGGGCCCGGCAGCCTCGGCCACAACGGCCTCCCCCTGCCTGGGGCCGCGGGGGGTACAGCGGGGTCATGCCACAGCAGTCACACGGCCGAGGGACCCCCGAGGTCAGGGATGGAGCAGCAGGGACCCCTTGATTTCTTGAAAGCTGCATTGGAGGCTGGTGAGGCACAGCATCCCTGCTCAGCCCAGGCACAGCATCCCTGCCCAGCCTGTGCCAGGCACAGCATCCCTGCCCAGCCTGGGTGAGGCACAACATCCCTGCCCAGCCTGGGTGAGGCACAACATCCCTGCCCAGCCTGGGTGAGGCACAATATCCCTGCCCTGCCCAGGTCAGGCACAGCATCCCTGCCCAGCCCAGGTCAGGCACAGCATCCCTGCCCTGCCCAGGTCAGGCACAGCATCCCTGCCCAGCCCAGGTCAGGCACAGCATCCCTGCCCAGCCTGGGTGAGGCACAACATCCCTGCCCAGCCTGTGCCAGGCACAGCATCCCTGCCCTGCCTGGGTGAGGCACAGCATCCCTGCCCTGCCCAGATCAGGCACAGCATCCCTGCCCAGCCCAGGTCAGACACAGCATCCCTGCCCAGCCCAGGTCAGGCACAGCATCCCTGCCCAGCCTGGGTGAGGCACAACATCCCTGCTCAGCCCAGGCACAGCATCCCTGCTCAGCTCAGGTCAGGCACAGCATCCCTGCCCAGCCTGGGTGAGGCACAGCATCCCTGCTCAGCTCAGGTCAGACACAGCATCCCTGCCCAGCCCAGGTCAGTATCCCAGCCCAGCCCAGGCACAACATCCCTGCCCAGCCCAGAAGGCTGGGAAAAGCCCTGGGATGCACTTGGCACAGCTCTGCCAACAACACCCTGGCAGGAGCCCAGTCTGTGGGCAGCCTCCTGGCTCCAGTGGTTCCTTCTCCCTTTTCTCGAGATGTCCTCCTGGGGCAGACACTGCCAGTGTCCTCCCCTCAGCTGCTGCCAAAACTGTGCTTGTGTTCTGCCAGGGCTGGGATTTCCTGGAATGTTTAGGCTGGAGCTGGGACAGTGCTCCTGGAGGGGCCCTCCCTGTGCTGAGGAATCACAGAATCATGGAATCACGGGTTTGTGTTGGAAAGGATCTTTAAAGCACATCTTTAGGTTCCAAAGTCCCAAGCCCTTGTCCTGAGCAGGGAGACTTCCAATATCCCAGGTTGCTCCAAGCCCCATCCAACCTGGCCTTGGACACTTCCAGGGATGGAGCAGCCACAGCTCTCAGGTCAGCCTGTGCCAGGGCCTCACTACCCTCCCAGGGAAGAATTTCTTTTCAATATGCCATCTAAACCTATTCTCAGTTTCAAGCCAGTTCTCTTTGTCCTGTCATTCAGCACCCACATCCAAAATCCCTCTCCAGCTCTCTTGAAGCCCTGCAGGAAAGCCAGGTTGATCTGCAGGGAAGATATTAGTAAAGCTGGGGACCAGGGGCTGGTCCAGAGGCAGAAGAGAGCTCAGAAGGCAGAGGCAGGGGAGAAAGGAGAGGAGTGCCCAGAGCCACGGAACCTGCGAGTGCCGACAGAAGGATGCACTGTCTGCCAGGAGCACGAGCTGTGCCTGAGGCTGGGGGGTCTGGGAAGGAGCAGGGTGGAAAAAACTCCCATTCCTTTCACCCTGCAACACACAACCCTGCCAGGGCCCTGCAGGGCTGGGGAATGTGCTGGGGAAGCAGCAGGAGCAGGCAGGAGGCAAAAAAATGTGCCAGGATGGAAAACAAGGTGAATTTGAGGACTGCCAGGGATGAAGCTGCTCAGAGGAAGCCCACATACACCCGAGGGGTTGTGCAGGACAGCTCTGCTTCCACTTCCAGAGCCCAGCCTGAGCAGTGCCAGGGGAGGATGCGTGGGCAGCGGATGGCAAAATCTGCAAAACAAGGCAGGGCTTTCCTTGTGCCAGGAGCAGTGACACGTGTCCCACACGGCTCTACGTGGCACTGCAGGGCAGGGCAGGGCAGGGCAGCACTACCAGGGTTCTGCCGCACCCAGGATCTGCCTGGACCCGGGATCTGCCTGGACCCGGGATCTGCGGGCAGCTCAGCAATGGAGGAGGAAGGGCGGGAGCGCTGGATCCCCTGGGGCTCCCGGAACTGACAGCATTGGCTTAGGGGAACAGGAAATGGGTTGTGGAGGAAAAAGGCAAGAATGAACACTCACAACAGTTTCTCCACAAGCACTTAAGAGTTGTAAAGGGACGCTCCGACCTGGGAACAGTCTCCCCCCATCCATAGTGCCGCAGCACACCCTCACATCCTAGCTGAAGCTTTCCCTGGCTGCCTGCATCTTGGGCATTGCCTGGCTGGGAGCTCCTGTCCCCTGCATGCCAGATGCATTTATTCTTGGAGACAAGCAACCCCTGCAGCCCGAGGGCTGCAGCACAAGGGCCGAAATCCCGAGAGCCAGTATTCCCTGCATCCCTGGAGCCAGAATCCTGCACATCCCAAGTGCTGCATCCCTAATAGCCTGTGTCCCTGGAGCCAGTCCCCACTCCCTTGGTGGCTGCATCCTTGCGCGCTCTCACTCCTGGGACCAGCATCCCCAGACTGCTGCAGCCCCCAGCGCCTGAATCCTTGAAGCCACTGTCCCTGCGCGTCCCGCTCCTCCGCCACCATCCCCCGCGTCCCGCGTCCCCACATCCCGAGCCGCCCGCGGCCGGGATGGGCGCTCCCTCGGGGACCATCCCCGCCTCCTCCCGCCGCTCCATCGCCGGGACCCCTCCCGGAGTGCCGCAGCCCCGCGGCTCCCCCGCCGCTGCGGGCCCCTCCCGGCGGCGCGGGGCGGGAGCGCGGGGCGGGGGCGGGCGCGGCGCGGGGGCGGGCGGGCTGTGCGGGGCCGGGGCCGCAGCTGCCGCCCGGCGCGGTCCCGGCGGGGGCGGCGCGGCCCCTCCTGCCCGGGCTGCTGGGAGTTGTGGTCCGCGGCGGCGGCGGAGCGGCGCGGAGGGAGCGCGGCCCCGCACGGCCCCGCACGGCTCCGCACGGCCCCGCACGGCCCGGCGCGGGCGGCAGGTCGGTACCGCAGCGCTCCGCAGCGCATCGCGGGGGGGGCGCGGGGGCGCGGGGCGGTATCGGGGCCCGAGGCGGGGGCGCAGCTCCGATTCCGACCCCCGGTGGGGCGGGTGGCGCGGTGGCTCCGGGTGACAGCGCGGCGGCAGGTGCCGCCGGAGCGCCGGGCGATGGGACACGGGCACGGCAGTGCCATTGCCACGCCGGGTGATGCGGCCACACCGGTGACACCCGCTGACGCCGCCACGCTGGGTGACACCGTCACACTGGGTGAGAGCAGCGCGCGGGTGTCACTTACTCTGGTGGCTCGGGAGAGGGTGAAGGGAGCACCCGCTGCTCCGGTTCTGGAGTGGCAGCGGGCATCCCGCCTCGCCCCGAGGCTCCCGCTCCTCGTGCTGCTCCCAAAGGCGACACCAGCCGTGCCGAGCCGGGGACATCCCCGCCACGCGTCTCCGTCGCTGCCGGCCCACGGCCCGGGGACCCTGGCCGGGCTGAGCGGATCCCGCTGCCTCCAGGAGATGCCGGGGCCACCACGGAGCCACCGAGATGCAACTTTGTGCTGCATCGAAGCCTCTGCCTTCCTTATGTAACACGGCTGCTGCTGGCACGGTGCTCGCCTCCACGTCCTGCACAACTTCGGTGCAACGTGGAATTGATCTGCGCTCCCTGGAATGGCTCTGCCGTGATCATTAGCTTTTTCTGGGGTCTCAGGGCGGGGGTGCTGGGTGTGACCCGTCTCGGTGCAGGGCCGTGGCAGCAGGGGAGGTGACAGCACCCACTGGGTGCCCCGCGCATCCCCAGCCACACGGTGTGTGTTGGGGGCAGTGCTGGTGTTTGGGGCCCGGCCCCAGCGCTGGCACAGCCCCTCTGGAGGTGGGTTTGGTCAGGTTTGCAGTGGGGTGTGTGTGCTGGCACAGGGGGCAGCTCCTGGGCTGGTCTCACGGAGACTGTGCCCAGGGGACCCCAGGGCTCTGCACCTTGAGCCTCCTGGGCTCCCCGGGGTCAGGCCGGTGGCATGTGGGCACGGGGGCTTGGATTTCTTGCTGCTCTGATGGTTCCATCCTGATCTGAGGAGTTTCCTGCATCCCTGGGGCAGCAGTGGGGCTGTGTTTGTGTTGTGCTGCCTTTGCAGGGTGTGACTCTGACACCCTGGGCACCCCAAGGCTGTTGGATCCCCCAGCTCTGTTCCCCCTGTGCCTTTGCGTTGCCATCGGCTCTGACTGAGCGTGGCTGCTGTGCCTGAGCAGTTCCCCTCGTAGGGCAGGAGCCGCCCTGAATACACATCACCCAGGGCTCTGCTCCTTCCCTAACGTGCCCCAGTCCTGCAGGTAGCACGAGGTTGTGCCAGCCTCGGGGGACACCCCTGGGACCGACTCTGTGGTTGCACCCCGGGAGCCGAGGCCTGGGTGGGAGGAGCAGGAGTGTCTGGAGGAATGCCAGCCGTGGAGATGGAGGAAAGTTATCTTGAGATTCCCGGGAGGCTCTGTCATGCCACGTGGACTGCAGATCCTGGGATGGGGCACGCAGGCAGCATGCTACAAGGAAGTAGGGTGGAGGGAGGTCGGGTGTGTGTGGTGTGTGGATGTTCCTCCCTGGGGTGTAACACTGCCTGAATCCCAGGTCTCCAGCCCTGCAGCATGTCCCTGCTGTAGGATCAGATCCCATCTGAAGCCCATCTCCATCACCATTGATAAGGGAATTCACGTTGAGAGGCTGCAGGACCTTGGCAGGAAGGGCTGGGGAGGGTTTGGATGGCTTCCCTGGCTCATAAACCTATGCTGCTCCTTAGAGTCAGTGCTCTTACTGATGAGCTGGTGAAATCAAACAAACCAACCTGACCTGCCCCTGTTGCCACCAGCCTGACCTGCTCCTGTTGGTCATGTGCTGGCTGAGCTCTGGCCGCTCCCACAGCTCAGTCTCTGGAGGGAGAGTCACTTCAGAGCCATCAGATGGAGGGGATAAGCTGATGTGCTGCCAGATAGGGCAGTGAAGTGTCTACTCTCAGCGTATATTCACTTGGCAGCCAGATTTCAGACATGATAAGGCAGCAGCTTAGAAGAGAAACTGGAGGATGTGCAGGAGGGGAGATGGTCACTGGGGTGGTAGGAGATGAGGTCTGGGTCTCTCTGCTGCCTTTTATTTGGGTATTTGTGGAAGAGAGCATTGACAGCACTGAGGGATTTACTCAGCAGGACTGATGTTGGGCTCCTTATCCACCATCCCCTCCCTGAGAACCCCACACAGCTCTGGCTGTATCCCGTGCAGGGACCCCACGGGGCAGCCCTCTCCCTAACACCTCTGGGTTTCTCTCCCCAGAACCTCCCTCCAGCACAGCCTTTCAGGATGCTGCACCCAGGGGCGCCAGCGGGGACCCTCCAGCCGCGTGGCTGCTGACCCAGGGGTGCTGCCGGGCACCAATGCAGAGCTCCCGGGAGCGCAGGGCAGAGCCCATGGCAGCCCCGGCCCGGCTGCATGGTGTGGGTGCCCCTGAGCCCCACGAGCAGTGACCGCCGGGCCCCGCTGCGCGCTCCCAGCACCACCACCATGTCTTTGGAGTGGCTGACGGACTGGAGCTGCTCCCTGGACGGACTCCGCGATTTCATCGCCACCGGCATCCAGTCTTTCCGCGACTGCGACGCCACGGCGCTGGCGGCCGTGGCCTGCCTGCTGGTCCTCTTCGTGTGGTACTGCTACCACGTGGGGCGGGAGCAGCCCCGCGCCTACGCCACGGTGAACGCGCTGATGCAGAGCGCCGAGGCCAACGGCGTGCAGAACGGCTTCGTGTACTGCCAGTCGCCCGAGTGCGTGCGCTGCTCGCACCACGACGGCCTCAACCAGAAACTCTACCACAACCTGCAGGAGTACGCCAAGCGCTACTCCTGGTCCGGCATGGGCAGGATCCACAAGGGTATCCGCGAGCAGGGCCGCTACCTCAACAGCCGGCCCTCCATCCAGAAGCCAGAAGTCTTCTTCCTGCCCGACTTGCCCACCACGCCCTACTTCTCCCGGGACGCTCAAAAGCACGACGTGGAGTTGCTGGAGCGCAACTTCCAGACCATCCTGTGCGAGTTTGAGACCCTGTACAAGGCGTTCTCAAACTGCAGCCTCCCCCAAGGATGGAAAATGAACAGCACGCCCAGCGGGGAGTGGTTCACCTTCTACCTGGTGAACCAGGGCATGTGCGTGCCCAGGAACTGCCGGAGATGCCCACGGACGTACCGCTTGCTCGGGAGCCTCCGCACCTGCATTGGCAACAATGTCTTTGGGAACGCCTGCATCTCTGTGCTGAGCCCGGGCACCGTCATCGCCGAGCACTACGGGCCCACCAACATCCGCATCCGCTGCCACCTCGGTGAGTGCCCGGCGCCGTGGTTCACGTGTTGGGAGGGTGCAGAGGGCTGTGGGTGCAGGAGCCCCGAAAAGCCTCTGGCACCCCATGCTCTTGGAGCTCAGACCTGCTCTGCTTTGGCCTGAGGGAGGTTCTGGGGGTTTTGTGGTGACAGGCTCCTGAGGAGAGGTTAGTGTTCGGTTCCTGGGTTCCTGATATCCCCAGGGTCTCCAGATCAGCAGCAGGAGGGTTTCACCTCCTCCTCCTCCTGACCCAAGGCTGTGGAGTCTTGCTGGTGTGCCATACAGGGCTGATTTTATATAGGGGTCTCTGAACATCCCTCTCTCCGCAGGCAGGTCCTTCTCCCATCCTGGGATGTGGGGCAGCCTGGGGTGCTGCTCCAGGACTGCCACTGGCAGCTCCCCTCTCCTGGGATCTCGTGTGCTGCGCATGGGAAATGGGTGAATGGGAGCAGAGATGCTGCTTTGGGGTTTGCAGAGCTGCAAGCGAGGGCAGGGGGTGCCCTGGGGTGTCCCCTGCGGTGGGTCAGGCGCTGGGTTGGTGGCACAGTGCTCCCCGCTCGGCAGGCAGGGACGGGGAGAGCCCACACGGCACAGATGGCCGGGCTGGCACAGCACCGACCGTGCCGGGGGAGGCACCGCACGGGCCCGGCTGGCAAACACCAACCGCGCCTGTTCAGCCAACAGCTCGGGTAAACACACCCAGGCAGTGCTGGCCACTTGTTTGGAATGGCAATTGTTTGCAGAGCTGAGCCCAGGAGATGATGGGCAGCTAGGGCCTGCCCTTCCCGGTGCCAGGAGGAAACCTGTCACTGACCCCTTTCTCTGGGGTGCTGGGGGATGTGCTCCCCTCCTGAGGGGCTGGGAGAGGTTCCTGGGAGGAACCAGTGATGTCCCAGTGGGCTCAGGTGAGCACACCTGGAGCGCACACGCCTGGGCAGAGGAAGGACATGGGTCATTTGCTTGTCCTTCCTCTAGGTTTCTTCACTGGGCTGGGGGCACACTGGCACCCCCTCCTTGGTGCTGGGATCGCAGCTGTTGCTGTGCCCAGGGCATGGATGTGTTTAAGACACAGCCTGCCCTTTCAGGCAGGATCTGCAAAGCCAGCACAGCCATCAGTGGGGCGAGTCACCCGAGGATTTACTTCAGGCACAGGCAGCACCCAGGGCAGCATCCCGAGGGTGTGGGTGGGATGGACGGGCTGCAGGCTGCTCCCTCCCTGCATCCCCCAGCAGCTCAGCTTCCCTGTTCAGCATCTCCAGCTGAGGCTGTTGTGCAGAGAAATGGCTTTGGGTTTTGCAGCCTTTGAAACAGCAGCTTTGTAGTCCCAGCTTTGCCGGGCAGCTGGGAGTCCCTGCTGTGCTCACCGGGTTTGGCATCGCTCTTGGATCCGTCCTGCTCGTTTGCTGCATCGTTACCGTTCAGGAGCCACGTGAGCCCTGACCCCTTTCTCCGCCACAGCTGCATCTTCGGGGCAGGATGGCTCTGCAGCAGCTCCAGTGTCCCCAGCACTGCAGGGGGTGACAGTCCTGGTGCAGGAGGTGATGGGATCAACCCCTGTCAAACTGCCTTGGCTTGTGCTGGTATTTTAAGCAAAGACCCATTTTATTTCTATGATTGTCCTTCATGTGGCCCTCACAGAGCTGCTTCCCTGTGAGCGTTTTGTGACCTCCCTGGATTTCTGTCCTTGCAGCCCCATGGGTCACCCTGAGGCAGCACCTTGGGTGGGGACTGAGAGATAGGGCAGGTCCCTGGGGAGCTTGTGGCAGAGCCACAATCGAGCCCGTTTTCCAGCCACAGTACAATTCCTGCTCCCCAGGGTCATCGCTGCAGGGCTGGGGGAAGGAGCAGGCAGGATCTGCCGTTGGTCCTGAAGCTGGAAAATATCCCAGGAGTTTGGCTCCCTGTGCACACCTTGGGGCCATGGGCTCTGGGGACTGGGAAGCTGTTCTAGATATGAAAGTAGTGCCTGTGGTGCTGAGCTTGCTGAGGACAGTGAAAGGACAGGAGGGAGCAGACAAGGAGTGGGCAGGTGCTGAGCTGCTCCAGGTTTGGGGTTCAGCAGCCCCTCAGCAGCACTGTGGGGCTCACACAGAGCTCACTGTTTGCTCCCTGCTGCCCCACCACAGGGAACTCAGCACGGCCTGACCCTCCCTGTGCTCTCTCTTTGTGCCTGAAGGTCTGAAGACACCCAGCAACTGCGAACTGGTGGTGGGGGGCGAGCCCCAGTGCTGGGCTGAGGGCCGGTGCCTGCTCTTCGACGACTCCTTCCTGCACACGGCGTTCCACGAAGGTCAGTTCAGCGTGCGGGGCCTCCTGGTGTCCCCTCTGGTGCTGGGGACAGGGGACGAGCTGGGGGGGCACCCCCAGTCGGGCACTGTGTCCTGTGGGGCTCAGGCCCTGCGGCCCTGTCCCTTCCATGGCCTGGCTCCCCGTGACCACGCTCCCTCTGCCTCAGGGTGCTGAGGCACCTGGCACCGCTTTCCTGCAGCCCCCTCAGCCAGCCCGTGGCTTGCTGCGATCCTGACTTTGCTCGTGGTGCTGTCACAGCACTGCCAGCCCAGCACAGGGCCTCTCCCCGCCATAGCAGCTCATCCCTCAGGGCCTCGGCCCCTCCGGCCCTGTTGCAGCGCGGTGCTGACGTGCCAGCGGCGCCTTTGTCTCCCACGCCCGCTGGGTTGTTCCTCCCTCCGGCGCTGACGGAGGCTGTTCCGCTCCAGCTCTCCCGGATTAGCCGGCATTAGTCGCCCGTGGCACGAAAGCATCAGGCAGAGCTGTTGTACACAGGGGAGCGTGCGGAGAACAAAAGCTGTTGCTCGCACACCAGACCTGCTGTGGGGCTGGGAAGCACCGCTCCACGCAGGAAGGCCGGAGTGGCGCAGCAGCCGCTCCCTGCACAGATCCAGGACGCAGCTGCGAGGAGGCCCTGCCTCAGGAATCCTGCCCAAAGCAGCCCTGGCAGGGAGGAGCTGAGCTCCCAGCTGTTTGCTGGCTCCGCATCACCCTGCACTTCCACCCCCAGGTGCCCCGGAGGAAGGTCCCCGCGTGGTGTTCATGGTGGACCTGTGGCACCCCAACGTGGCGGCGGCCGAGCGCCAAGCCCTCGACTTCATCTTCGCGCCGGGACGGTGACGGCGCTGCCCGGCCTGGTGGCTCCAGGGCGGCCCGGCCGGGGCCTCTCCCGGCACACACGGCCTCGGAGCTCCCTCCCGGGGGCTTGTAAATGGAAACTGTGACGTGTATCCGCGCCCATCTCCTTCCTCCATCGTTGGCTCCAGGGATTCTTTTCCAAGCGCCGCTGGGCCTCGCTGCCCCCCTGCTCCCTCGTGTTCTGTTGCTACTGTGTTTTTGCGGTGTTCAGAAGTAGAGTAACAAACCCAAGGGTGCTCGTTTGAATGTAATGTAAAATTTTTCTCGTGGTCATCAAAGGAACAACACTCACACACCCACACATACCATAACAGCCAACCGGCCTGCCCTGCCTGGATGGACGGACAGATGGACACTGGGGGCTGCCATGGGCACTGTGCTCCCCCAGGCTGGGCTTATAGGGCAGGCAGGGCACAGCTCTGCCCACAAAGAGCCCTCCTGGGGCTCCTGCTTCCTCCTCCATGTGCAGCTGGGGCTCCCCAGCCCTCCTGCCCTCAGAAACTCCTTTTGTCACCCAGGCAGGGAGCAGAGTCCATCGCCAGCCCAGCAAGACAGGAGCCCTGACCTCCACCCTGCTGAGGGAACAGCACACACAGTCGTGCTCTTCAGTCTGACCAAGGGTGTTAGCAATTACCCAAATCCCTTCCTTGCTCTATCTCCAACCCTCAGTTTTCCCAGCTCCAGCTGGGAGGCCCTGCAGGGGCAGGGATGCTGTTTGGGAACAGAGAATGGGGGTTTTTGTCTGTCTGTAGGAAGAAAGGAGGTCACCATTCCTTCTGCTGCTCCATCTCCTCCTTTCCTCAAGCCAGGGCAGGCACACACAGCAGCAGCTCCCATGGACCTGACACCACCACAGGAGAGGCTCCCAAGGGGGGTTAATTCTGCAGCCTGAGCAATGAGCCCCCACCCAGGGACCACCACACTTTTCCTGAAGTTCCCCAGCACCAAGGTCTGTCTGGGGTCTGGTTTATAACACCCCCAAAGCACAGTGTGTGGTGGATGCTCACAGCTCTGGCTGGGAACCCTTTGTCTCTCTTCCCTGCCCGGGAGGGACCAGCCCTGTCCCCCAACAACTTCTTTACAGACTTTTCAGTGATCCGATTGCAAGACAAGGCAGAGATTTCAAATACATCTGAGATATTTTTTACACCCGTCTTGTTACAGACTACCTGAAGTGCATGATTTCTACACGCATTGGCTACCTGGACACAGGCCCTGGGGAAGCAGGCTGGCTCTGTCCAAAGGTTGGTAACATTCATACAGTGGATAAGCAAAGATTATCAATAAACAGTTGTGCTGAAAACAGAATGGGCTTTGCCTTCTGCTCTGACGAGTCCACTGAGGGGTTGGGTGCTGCTTATCTGGCTGCTGGGGGGGAGAAGTGGCCTGGAAAAAGCAGGAGCTGAAGGGTGGGAGGGGGCACGGGCCTGTTTGCCAGTGATACAGTGGGTGAGGGTAGTGCTGTAAAACACCCAACCCATGGAAACTCTGTCCTGAGCAGCTACAGCCTCCCAGACCTGGATTTGGCCAGGTTGAATGGGGCCTTGGGCAGTCTGGTCTAGTGGGTGAATCCTTGCCCATGGCAGGGACTTGCAAATGGATATTTGAGGTGCTTTCCAACCCAAACCATTCTGGGATTCTGTGATGTCAGTGGAGCCCAGGCTGCCAAGGAGCACAGGGATCTCCCACAGCCCATCAGTGTGGGCACAGCTGTGGGTTCCAGCCCTGCTGCCTGTCCCAGGGCAGCAGAGACTGTGCCCAGCCATCCCCAGGAGCAGCTGCAGGCCTGAAGCTCCCCAGGCCCCACAGAAGCCATCAGCCTTGCCAGAACATCCACAAACCATTTCAGGAATTGCTTCCAGCTGCCTGCATGGATGCATTAAAGGCAGCAGCTTCCCAGGAGCAGTTCCAGGGTAGAGGCTGCTGCTCAAATCCCACCCAACTGCCTGAAAACCAGTGCTTCACTCCCTTAAGCACAAAGCCATCTTGGCAGGGCAGGAATTGCTCTCCAGAGCCCCCCTGGCAGTGCCCAGCTGCTCCTCATCCCCTGATGCTCAAAATGCCTCATTTTTAAGCATCCTCTCCAGCACAGCCATCACCCTGCTGCCAGGAGCTCTCTGTGTGCTGCTCCCTCCTGACCAGCACAGGGCAGGCGTGGGCTGGGTGGCCAGGACGGGCTGGGGGGGCAGATGCAGCCCGAGCAGAAGGAGCAGAGCCAGCCCAGCTGTTCCTGGCCGGCAGACGGCTCAGCAGATTGCAGCAGCAGATCCCTGATGGCAGCAGGCAGGAGCATCCATCCAGCTTGTGCTTTGCTGCTGTGCCAAATCTCCCTCCTGTCCCTCTCAGGCTTTTCCTTCCACTTCTGTGTTTCTTGCTAGAACACACAACCACTTCCCAAGCGCCCAGGCAGGATGCAGGCGGATCTCCCTGCGGAGCAGAGCAGGCTGGAGCTGCTCCTGCTGCTCCCAGGCTTCCTCTCCTGGGAATTGCAGAGGGAACCCACATCTGCTGAGGGCACAGAAGGGACAGACAGAGCAGCATCTCCAGAGGGGTCATGGCTCAGCTGAGCAGGGATCCCTCATCACTCCTGCCTCCTCCCACTCCACGAAGCCTCTCTGATGTTCTTCCTCATGATGTGCTCCCTCCAGAACCAGAGCAGTTTGTCCATCACCCAGTGGAAGTGTGCAGGGAAGTCACCAAGGAAGCAGCACCTTACCTTGTGCCATCTTCCACATGGATGTCACTGAAGCAGGAGGTCACCAGGGTGGCTCCAGCTCAGGCTTCCCACAGTTTTCACTCCTACGCTGCCAACAAGCTCCTGACAGTCCTGCCATGCCCAGCATGGGAGCAGTGCCACACAGCCCTGCTCCTGCTGAAACACCTCCTCAGCTGACAGGCCAGTGCCCAGCCACCCCTGAGCAAGCAGCTGGCCCATCTTATGTAGTCCTCTGAAATTCCCAGCAATTGTGGAACAGTCCTGGCATGGCAGAGCGACCTTGGGAACTGTCTGTGCTGGAGTGGGACCAGAAGCTGTAGCAGTGGTGACTCTCCCATGCCCAGCTCTGATGCTGGCACAAGCCTGCTCAGCACCTCCCCACGCTGATGTCTCTGCTCACCATCTCTTGGTGACATCAGTCACACATCTATCCCTCAGGAAGCTTCCAAGCAGCTGCTCTGCAGGAATGATTGAACCAACAGGCTCTGCCTGTTCAACCCCAGCACTGCAGGAACCACCCTTGGCATGGAGCTGAACAGGGAACAGCTCCCACAACCAGGAACCACAAATGTGACAACAACGTGACTCTGGCTGCTGACACAGTGCTGGGATGAGCCTTGAGACTCCTTTATTTCCACAGTCACACTGAGGGGTGTGTCTGCACCAGCAGCAGGGTCCAAGCCCAGCCAAACACAGGTACTCATCCCCTGCCTAAGCAGCCACCACTGACTGGGGACACTGTCAGAGCAGAAAGGGAACAGCTGCTGAGGGGACACAAAACCTCTTTGGTCCCATCAGCTCAGAGGCACTTTCAGGGTCTGCAGAGTGTGGGCAAAGTGAGCAGTAAGAGCAGGAGGGAGGGAGCACAAGGCTGAGGGACACTCACACCACCATCATCACCAGCCCCTGTGAGACTGCACATCCAGGTGGGCACAAGGAAGGCAGGGCTAGGCTGGACCATCACTGACCAGGGAGGTGTGGAGGGACAGGGACATCCCTCCAGAGTCACCTGTGGGGTAAAAACCTCCTGGGAGCACCCAGAGGGACTGTGAGCTCTGCAGCTCTTGTTCTGCTCCCGTGTGAGAACAGGCAGGCACTGCTAACCAAGGCAAGGCACTAGGTCATGGCAGGATCATTCCCATGGATTAAGGGATATAAATAAAGCCAAAGTCTGACCAGGGCAAGTGCAGGCACAGACAGTGGCTGACTGACACCTCTGAAAGCCAGCACTGCCTGGGGCTGTGTAACTCACAGCAAGGTGAGGCTTTACCTCAGATCAAGGCACGTGGGGAGTCTGCAGAGTACCAGGAGAGTCCCTGTAAAGTCCATGTAAACCAAACACCCAAGACACTGCATTCTGTCCTCAGTCTTTGGTAAATGCTGCCACTGACACCTGCACTGGCCCAAAACGTGCTGCAGGACAGGGCAAGGATTGTCCCTTCCTCAGGGCCAGGCAGGCTGGAGCCCCCACAGAGGCAGGGCAGGGCCTCCTGCCTCTGTTGGCACAAACAGCTGAGATTTTCCTTGCTGGAGACGAACATTCCACAGGGCTGAGCACAGCAGCTCACAGCAGGTTCACCCCATGCTTCAGCAGCTTCTGCTTGGCCTTGCTGGGCAGGCTGAAGGCGCTGTCGTGCGGGTTGGGGACGCCTGAGTTGCGGAGGGGAGCTCCCAGCTGCTGGAAGTAGGTCTCCTGGACAGGGTTCCTGCAGGCATACACGGCTGTGGAGGCGTTCCTGGAGGGGCAGGGAAAGGCAGGGGTCAGACTGACAGCTCTGGGCAACATTCACAGCTGGGCACTGGGCTCCCAAGTTCTCAGAGGGGCTTTCAGCATGAGAACAGGAGCTGAACAGGTACCAAACCCCTGAAAGCTACAGGGAACCAGCCCCTCCTTCTAAAGGGTCCTGGCATCCTTAAAAGGGAAAGTGGGATATCACAAAATCATTTTGTTTGGGAAAGACCTTCAAGACCATCGAGTCCAACCTGTGACTGAGTCCTGCTCAGTGCTCTGGACTGAGTGACAAGGTGGGGATTGGTCACAAGTTGGACACCATGGTCTGGGAAGCTTTTCCAAATTAATGATTCTGGGATTCTGTGTGTGGCCATGCTCCAAAGATTCCCCTTGCTGCCAGCCCAGCCCAGGACACCAGGAGCCTGGAACACTCCTCGTGCCCAACATCCCTCCTCTCCCACTGCTGCTGGCCACAACCAAATCCCAGCACAGCACCTTGCAGCAGGAACCACATGTTCAGTCACAGCTGTGATGAAGCTCAGACAAGAGTCAGATTCAGTAACCACCAAAGCTGTGATTAAAAACATTAATTAAGACTAAGAATCCCCCCTCCCAGAGTATTCCTTGCAGGAGGGCTGGCAGGGAGCAAAGCCAAGGACCCTGGATTCCTCCTTGAAGGAGGAAAGCAGCAACTGCAATGTTTGCTGACACCCTTCTGTGACAACTCTCCATAAAAGAAAGCAGTTTTAGTCATCTTGTTACTCAGGCTGATTCACACATGGAGTTGCTTTTTTAGGGGTAACATGCCAGCTTAGCCACTCAGTTTAGGATTGGATTTAAGAAGCCAGCAAAGCTCATGCTAAACAAGGATTTCTCCAGCACTGAAGTGTGTGATTCACATTCCCTTGGCAAGCAGTGCCAGAGCAGTGAAACTGTGTAATTCCCAGGAGCATCTTTATTTCATCATGGTTTGGGAAAACAAGCAGGAGCAGGCAGGTGGAACCTGTGCACTCCCAGCTCAGCTGAGGAAAGGGGTGTCCATGCAGCCATGACCATGGATGTCAGGAAAAGCTCTGGATTTTGGGAAGTGCTCTGGCTGTGATAAGACCATCCTGCCTGGTGTATCACAATTGGGTTTGCCACGCACATCACAGTGTGTTTCCAACCCAACAAGCTGTACAAGAAAACAATATCTAGGTTGCCAATTCTGGGTGCCTTTGGCTCCCTGCCGAGACACAAATTTATTAGGAACAGCTAAATTTAAAACTGCCTCTTAGAACCTTATGGTGCCAGGAACTGGCAATTGTGTGAGTGTTGCATCTTAATCCAAGCCATGGCAGCACTCAGCTGTGCCCTCAGTCCACCCTCCTGGTGCCACTGCAGCCTCTCAACATCCAGGCAGAGCAGGAAGGAACTCACAAATCAAAACAAAACTTAGGGAATAAAGCCTTGGGTGTGATCACAACCTGTGTCAAAACCCAGGCAGGCTTGGAAAGGGGTTCTGCCCTTCTGTGAGCACCTCTGTTGTGACACCCTTACCTGATGATCACTTCTGAGGCCGTGGGGAGCTGGCTGAAGTCGGAGTGGATGAGAGTGGCTGCCCTGAGGAAGTGTCGGTCCAGGGGCCCGGGGCTGTGGGGCAAGTTGGCTGCACAACAGGAGAAAAGGGGTGTTAAAAACCCACTCTGCAATGTGTCCCCATTCACTGAGCAGGAAAAGGCCCTGGACAGCTGCAGACCAGGCTGGGGACACCCTCAATCCCAGCACAGCTCTGCCTTTGATCTGGGCTCTGTGGTGGGAGCTCTGCTGAGCAATGCTCCTGAGAAGGTGTCTGAGGCCTGAGAAAAGGTTCCCATAAACCCCATTCTCCTCACTGCTCCCTCCTGCAGTCCCAGAAGAGGAAGGCTCACCTGTGAGGACGTTCTGGACACAGTCATAGTGTGTGAAGCTGTAGTTTGTCCTGGCTGAGGCTGAGGAGTCCTTGGGCAGAGTCTCCCTCAGGTGAACCTCGAGGCCATTTAGGGAGGCCAGGCTGCTGTGGTACTGCAGGCAGAGGGAAAGGCAAAGCTCAGAGCCTCACCTGTGCCTCACCTGGGCTTCAAGGAGGTGCTGGAGGGAGTTCAGGTGACAGAAGGACAGGACTCCTCCTTGCTCTGCTGTCCAGGCTCCCACCTAGAATGGCTGGCACAGAGGGAGTCACAGAGCTCCCAAGGCAGTGATGGGGATCTGAGCACCTGGCCCAGTGGGAGCTGTCCCTGCCCATGGCAGGGCTTGGAACAGGATGGGCTTTAAGGTCCCTCCCAACCCAAACCAGTCTGGGATTCTATGACTCCAACCTGAAAATCAGCCATTAAGCCACCTGATGCTACTAATTACAGGGAAATGCAAGGCCCCATTAATTTACCATCAACCATTACCCTCCAGGGCTCATTTCACATGATTTACAGCCCCAGCAAGGGACATTCCTCTGCTTACACCGGGCAGTACAAGCACACACTCCAAAGCACTGAATGAATGCCAAGCTGCTGTTCTGGATGGATTTCCAGTAGCCCAGAGGCCCTGACCATGCTGAGGCTCCCTGGGCACAGGCAGGGCACAGGCAGGGGTCCACCACCACTCCTGGGAAGATTAACTCCATAATCCTCATCCTGCCAATGCGCTTTGCCCTACTGGGGAGAGGATCAAGCCTTTGTTCAGCAGGACTCCAGTGCCTGGCCTACCCTTGACCCCTGCCACAGCACAGATTTTCCTTTCTGTGCAGTGAAATGGAGGGATAAGACCTAAAGAGCAGCAGGAGGTGAGGCCAAGAGCCTCCCACTCCACAGGGAAAGCCTGGGATGGGACCCGCCCTCCCAGAGGTTCACAGCTGCACAAGTAGCATATTTTACCCTTCTTTGGTGTCATTTGGGGGCCTCAAAGCATTCAAAAAAACACTAATTATAACTCAGCTTTGACATCCCTAAGAGCTGAGGGTCATTTTTAACCTACAGATAAACAAAGGGACAGACAAGCTGAGGTTGTGCCTCAAATCCAGCAGCAGCACAGCCCAGCTGCACTTCCTTGGGCATTGGGATAATGGGACATGCAGGGCACCTCTCCTAAGGAATAACACACCTGTACCCATGGGAGGGTGCAGCAGAAGAGCCCTGAAATCCAAGCTATGTGACACTGCAATTTTGGTGAGATCCAAAACAAGGGTATGTGAGATGGAAGCAGGATGTTTGGGAAAAGGAGAACAGGAATGGAAGCAGAGTTTGTCAGCCCCAGGGCAAGACATCAAGGAAAATGAACTGGGCACTCCCTGTGCAGTAGGAATTCCACTCTGCAGAGTGACAATTCCCACCTGCCTGTGTCCCCCCTGCTGTTCCAGACGAGCAGAAAGGGGACAAAGTGCCATGTCTGGTGCAAAGGGCTCCAGCTGCATCTCTGCTTTGGCAGCAATCCCAACCCATGTCTGTGCAGAGCAGACATTCCCCAGCTCCCAGGGCCCCAGGTGTCCCACAGCTCTGAGGGGAAGGAGCAACCTTGAGGCTCTGCATTAGTCTGAGCTTCCCTCCACCTTCCAGTCTGGCTGGGTAAGGAAATTAGGTTGTTCCTATGGCAACTGGCATATCAAACAGGGCTCTGCAGCTTTGACTCAGCTCCTGGTAGGGAGGCAGAGGCCAGGCAGCAGCTCTGCAGCTGATGCTCCCCAGGAAAGATGGGGGGCTGGCACATCCTGCCCCTGCAGCCCTGTTAGCTTCACTCACAGGGGATCCTGAGCACCCAAACCCCACCACGGGGAGATTTGGGGTTGCTGTGGTGTTACCCAGGTGCAGTGCCCACATGGCATCATCTCCCCATTCCCAGCCCCCTCCGGGTGTGGCTGCGGTGCTCCCCGAGGAGAGGCGGTGACGTGCGGGGCGGGGGTTTAACAGAACCATCCTCTCTTCCCAAAAAGCAGCGAGCTGCCGGGGATCCCCAGCGAATCCCAGCTCCAGAGCAGCCCCTGGGTGTCTGTCACACCCACACGGGAGCTCTGGTGCTGGCACTGCCAGACAGCAGCAGCACCGGGAGCTGCCTGCCAGACGCGGCTGTCCCCGCTCCGCGCGCTCCCACAGCTCCCACGCAGCCACGGCTGCCGAGCCCGGAGCCTGCCACAGCTCCCAGCAGGTGAGGGAGGCATGGGCAGCACCACTCACTGCTCCCTCCTCAGCTGTGCCCCCCAGCAGGGCAGTGGGGCAGAGCTGTCCCACTCACCACGTCCTCCACGGCGCGGCGGTCCCGGCGCAGCTGCTGCTCCGCCAGCAGCGACAGCACCAGCCCCTGGATGCAGTGAACATAGAGGCTCAGCTGGGCTGGCTCGCTGCCTCTGCCACCCAGCCTGTCCTCCCTGCTGCTGGCACACGGCCTGAGCCCTGCAGGGTCACTGGGCAGAGCCTCCTGAACCCCTGGGAGCAGCAGCTGCTTCCCACTCCGGAGCTGAGCGTGTCCAGCAGGACAATCCAAGCCCCACACGTGGTCACCAGCTGTGCTGCCACTGCCTCCAGACACACTGTCCTGGCTCACACTCCATGGCTTGTCCTGCTCACTGGATTTTCTTCTGCTCAGCTCCTGGGCAGGAGAGGGAACAGCTGGGCTGTGGCTGACTGAAAGGGAATTTTGGGACGCACAGTGACCAACATCAGAGTCTGCAGGGGATTCCCTCTTGTCCTTGCTCTCCTGCTCCCAGCAGTAAGGGTTGGGAAAGGAAAAGCCTTCCAGGTATGGACCTGTAGTCCAAGCACATTCAGTCTGGAGTGAGGAAGGGCTTGGGAGCTGCTCTGTGTCACTCTCTGAAGGGAAGGATGTTTTCCCGCTGAGCTCTGAGCTTTCACTGCCTGCTCCACCCAGGTTTGCAGATGGAGAATTCCTTGTGCCAGTTTCCATTCCAGAGAACTCCATCAGAGGACTTGCAGGGCTGCTCAACTGCACAGCATCTCCTGGGGCAGGTGTTCCTGAAGCGTCCTCACAGCACTCCTGCACAGAGATTCCATCCAGAGCCTGGTTTTCATGAGCTCCTGTTGATTCTGGAACTGCCTGGGAGCAGAGAGCACTCTCCTCTGCTCTGGGGCCTGCTGGGGACATGGGTGACCTAGTGGGAGATGACAAGTGGATCAAACACTGAGCAGGACCTGTGTGGAGTTATCCCATAGCTGATAACCCCACAGATCAATGGCTGATCCATCCCCTGCCACAAAGAGACCTGGGAAAAATGATGGGCCAAGGTCTAACACAGGTGAAAAGCCTGGGAATCTTACACTGCAGGCTCCTGGCACTGTCCTCTCTTGCCCACAAAGCAGTGCTGTGAGCTGAGGGACAGATCCCAGCTGGTCTGGGGAGCAGCTCCAAAGGCAGCGACAGAGCCTGAGCTAGTTCCAGGGAAAACAGTGACAATGGAACAGGGACACAGTGCCTCACGTGTGCTCCTGCTGCAAATCCTGCCCCTGGCTGAGGCTGGGCTCCTACCTGGCCATCCACTCCACGGGGAAGTCCTGGAGCACAGAGATTTCCTCCCCTGTGAGGAACACGGGGATGATTCGGACGCCCGGCGGCAGCGCAGACCCTGCAGGAGCAGGAGGGGGAGAATTCAACAAACAGCTCAAAAACAGAAACCAAACCTCACCAGCCCAAGGGCTTCTGCAGGAGCTGCATGATCCTGCATCCCAACTGAGCTGGGCAGCCTTTTCCCACCTCCCAGCACTTTCCCATCCTGCTCATACCCTTCATGCCTGACACAGTTAAATTTCCACCCTGGCAGATCATCCCCACACTGATGCTAAGAGGGGATGGCTGGAGGTTTGGACTGCAAGCACCAGCCATCTGTTGTCAGGGCCTGGCACTGGCCAAGTGGCCACATGGGGAGCTGGAATCAAGGCAGGCATGGTTGGGAATCTGCAGAACTGGAATAGAACCCAAAAGAGCAAAGCCAGCAGAAGGAGCTGGTTCTGATCACACAGCACAGGCTGGCTGGTGGCAGTAACACCCTCTGGGATATTTTGGAGATACTCCAGCACCCAGCACAGCTTGGATGTGAATCCCAGAGAACCAGCCTGTGCTCCCATGCAGCCCATAGGATGCAGCTGGATGCTCACCAGGCTCCTGTGGCTCCTCAGCTCCAGGCTCACTCTGCAACAAAAGCCAAGAATCAGCTCTGGGGATGGATCAGGGACACCAGGACATCTCTGTCACCCTCCCAGTCCCCCAAAGCTGCAGCAGACCACACACCAACCCCCCAGCAAATACTGGAAAGGGTTTTGGTCTTAGGGAGCTCTCAAAGCCAAGTGGACTTTCCCAAGAACCAAAATAAACCAAAAATTCAGGACAGAGCCCAGATTTATCATCACCACCTGCTCAGGGCACAGAAACTCCCTTCATTCAAGCAGAAGAACAGCAAAGGCTGCCTTCATATCTGTGAGCTGATGGCTTTATTACAGAAGATCTTGATCACATAAATAATAACATTTGACAAGTTTTAAAGCAAATGAAAACTGCCTTTTGTTCCTTTCAGACACTCATTTGGTGGATTTCCCAGTAAATACCAAAACTGGTGTAAAAAGCCAATCAAAACATCACATAAATGAGAACTCACAAATTCAGTAAGTTAAAGACTGGAAAAAAAACCCTAATTCTTAGCACAGAAATCTTGGAACCTTTTTCAAACATAACTAATAAAAGCTTTAAGCAGCAGCACCAATATTTATCTTTCCCTATGGTGATACATGCCAGATCTGTGTGACAAGATCTCCCACAGCACATCCTTACAGGAATCTGCTTGCAGGGCACGTGTTCAGCACCTTACCTGGCCTTGGGACTCGCTGCCCTGCAGGAGGACTTTGGCAGTGAGTGGAGGTGGCAGCTGGGTGCTCACAATCCTGAAAGGACAAAGCAAAGTCAGAGAAGCACAGAATGCTTTGGCTTGAGAGTGAACTTCAGCTCAGAGAACCCTGCTGTGACGTTTGGTGACAAAATATCTCTACCAGACAGACCAGAGACACGAGGTGACACACCCTGCTGCAGGACAAGGCTCCCAAGTCCCTCCTCAAGTCAAATGCTGGGGTCCCTGAGCTCTCAGGTGCTGCAGTGACTCACTCCAGTGTCCTGCCTGCAGCTATGAGGTCACTCCCTGGCAGATGCTCTCCCTGTGGCACATTTCCAGTGCTTGTAAAAGGTGTCACTGGAACAGTTCATGCCAAAGAAAAATGGTACTTGAGTGCTGCTGCCAAGGAATTCTCGGAATTCCCCACCTCCTGTCTTTCAAGGCCACCTTGGAGGCTTTCCTTGAAGTCATTCAGTCATCTTTGACTGAAAGAAGCTGGAATTTCTCATGGGGAATCCTGGCTCATCCCCCTGTGTCATCCTGTCAGTACAGACAGTGGTCCTGGCCAGCAGGTCAGACCCAGGGACACCCTTGCACTGAACTGCACAACTGCAGGGGGAAAACTGCTGGGAAAGCACAACATCCACTCATCTCACTTTTCCTTGGTGACTTGCCCCTAAAAATCTCAGAAATTCAGTCCTCACATCCTGCTGAGTGTCAAAACCAGCAGATTTCCACTAAAACCCAAGTCCTGAACTCCTTCATGGTGATGAGCACCAATAACCTTGGAGAGACTGTTCACAAGGGCCTGGAGTGACAGGACAGGGGGGCAATGGATTCAAACTGCCAGAGGGCAGGGTTAGATGGGATAACAGGAAGGAATTCTTCCCTGTGAGGGTGGTGAGGCCCTGGCACAGGCTGCCCAGAGAAACTGTGGCTGCCCCTGGATGCCTGGAAGTGTCCAAGGCCAGGCTGGATGATGTTTGGAACAACATGGGATAGTGGAAGGTGCCCCTGCCCATGGCAGGGGGTGGAACAGGTCAGGATTTAAGATCTTTTCCAATCCAAGCCATCCCATGATCCCATGATTCCATGAACCACTCAGTCCCAGTGACACACAGACAGGAACTGCCTGGTCTGAAGCTTGATGTTCCTGCCAACAGCCAAGAGCTGCCCTTGAGCCCTTGCTCTGCTCCCTGGATGCACTCCAGGATCCAAGCCCTGGAAAGGGGTGGATTTACCCTCCAGGGAACAGCTGGTTACTTACAAGCCCTTGTAGAGGATGCAGCCTGCCAGGACATGGGGAGAGCGCTGGCATGTCTGCAGGATGAGAGCTGCCTTCAGCAAAAGCAAAGGATCCACCTGGACAGGGAGAGCCAGGGCAGTGACACACAATCCTGGAAAACCTCAAAGCAGCAAATAAACAAACACAGTGGCACTGGGGCAGCTCTAGAGCCAGGCACTGCAGAGGACAGGCTCTTACCTTGGTTTTGTCCAGATGCCAGAGAGAATTGAAAATCCTGTGGAGGTCACTGGTGTTTTTTTGGATGTGCTCAATGTACCTGTCCCACTCCTTGCTCAGCTCCTCCTGGGAAAATGCCTGTGGGTGACAGAAACCCCCACACTGTCACTGCAAAGTGTCCATGCACTTGGGATGGGACAGGGCCTGCCAGGATGAGGTCAGGAAAAGGTGGGAGACAGTGCTGAGGGGAAACTGTTTGGGGTGAACATCTGGGAAAGGCTCAGCAGAGCCCCACAGGACCTCAGGGCAGTGGCAGGGATGAACTACTCCCTTTTCCAGCTCCCACTTCTTGGATGTGTGACCCTTGGCAGGAGCAAGGCAACACAAGGGAACACTGCAGAGCTGGGACACCAGGGGAAGTGTTTAAATCTCCCAAAGTCACCGTGTCCCCAGTCCTCATTGCTGTATCCCCATGTCCCCAGTCCTTCATTACCATGTCCCAGGCTCCTGTGACTGTGTCCCCATGTCCCCAGTCCTTCATTACCATGTCCCAGGCTCCTGTAAAAGTGTCCCCATGTCCCCAGTCCTTCATTACCATGTCCCAGTCTCTTGTTACTGTGTCCCCATGTGCCCCATCCCTCCTTACAGTGTCCCAGTCTCCTGTTACCCTGTTCCCATGTCCCCAGTCCCTCCTTACCCTGTCCCCATGTCCCCAGTCCCTTGTTACCCTGCTCCAGTCCCTCATTACCCTGTCCCCATGCCCCAGTCCCTCGTTACCCTGTCCCCATGCCCCTGTCCCCACATCCCAAGTTCCCCATTAACCTGTCCCCATGCCCCAGTCCCCCATTACCATGCCCCAGTCCCTCATTACCCTGTCCCCACATCCCAGTCCCCATTACCATGCCCCAGTCCCTATGCCCCTGTCCCTCCTTACCCTGTCCCCACATCCCCATTCCCTCATTACCCTGTCCCCATGTCTCCATTGCCTCATTACCCTGTCCCCATGCCCCAGTCCCCACATCCCCAGTCCCCCATTACCATGCCCCAGTCCCCCCTTACCCTGTCCCCATGCCCCAGTCCCCCCTTACCCCGTCCCCACATCCCAGCCCCCATTACCGTGTACGCCCCTCGCACAGGGCCCTGGTAGAAGGTGAAGAGGCCGATGAGCTGCTCCAGGAGGCGCCGGCAGCTCACGTCAGGCAGCTCCACAGCACAGCCCAGAACCTGCAGCACACACAGGGATGGAGAACACTGCCTGACAGAACTGGGGCACCACAGTGAGAACAGCTCTCATCGCTTTCACACAGGGACAGGCAACTCTGTGCAGGAAAACACCCCTTGGAATCATAGTCACGGGAAAAGGAAATGCAAACAGACCCACACAAGAGCCCTGGCACAGACAGGATAAATAAATATCAGAATGCAGAGCTTCAGACACGCTCCCTTCCCACGTTAGATGACCTAACTTGCTGCTTTAATAGCTGAGAACATTTTCCTGAAACTAAGCACTTCAAAATATTCAAATTAATTATTTATATTATGATGATGCTCAATTTAGTTTTTGAGCTGCTGAAACAGAAGCGGCAGTGCCAATTAAATGGAGCTGACTGGCCTTAGCCCAGTTCCCAGGGAATGTTTTGGGGCATTTTTGTCACAAGTGCCACACATTGCTCTTTATATACTAAATGTCTGTGGGCTCTGACAAAGCTCTGGGGATGCTGAAGGTGAGCAGGAAAGAACAATCAGACTATGAAACAGTGACTGTGTCCTTACAAACTGCAGCACATGGAATCCTGTTATGTCCCATCCCTGGAAGTGTCCAAGGCCAGGCTGGACTGGGCTTGGAGCAGCCTGGGATAGTGGAAGGTGGAACTGGATGAGCTTTAAGGTCCCTTATAACCCAAACCAGTGTGGGATTTTGGGATTCTGTCCTAGCCAAGAACATCTTAAGAAATCACTTTGGGTATAGGCACAGAAATGAGGTACTTGAAATTTTTCTGCAGGAAGCTGAAGCGACTGCCAGGCCACAGAAAACAGAATTTAAGTCACCTTGCAATGAAACTTGTGCACTGCAAGGACCATCCCCAGCTGTCCCTGGTGCAGCCCACAGCCTGAAAAATAAACCCTCTTTGTCTGAACTCACCCACAGAAAGTCTCCATCCACCACCACGGCAAATTTGAGCTTCCTGAGGCGGACAAGGCTGGGAGGGGATCCAGAGATCTCGGTGAGGCAGCGAACAACCCCGGCCATCTGCCCACACAGCAGCTCCTGCTGCTCTGGGATGGTCTGCCAGGGAGCAAAGGCTTTAACTTCCCATTAAAAGAACTCAAAAAAGAAAAAAAATCACTGCTGTTTTCAGGTATAAATGAAAAGTAATTATCATTTCAACTCAATTTACAGAAAGGGTTGTCAGGCATTGGCACAGGCTGTCCAGGGCAGTGGTGGAGGCACCATCCCTGGAAGTGTTGAGAAAATGTGTGTGTGTGGCACTTGGGGACATGGTTTAGTGGTGAAGAGGGTGCTGGGTTCATGGCTGGACTTGATTTCAAAGGTCTATTCCAACATTAACAACTCTGGGATTCTATAAATCAAACACAGTAGAACAGGCAAATTTCTCAGAGAAAAATAATTGGATTGCTTCTTCCAGGCAGCACAAGGGCCTGGGGCTTATGGAGAGGAACTTTCATGCCTTGTGTGTGTTTATTCACATCACCAGGACAGACCTGGGCTGGGAGGGAGCAGAGTGTAACCCCATTGCTGTGCCCCAAGCCTGGTGGAGCCCAGCCCTGCTCCACCTGGAGCTAACTGATAATTGGGATTTCTTAAAAACTTCCTTAGAACTTTTGTGACTGCTAATAAGGATTAATCCAAATCACCTGGAAGCCCAACCCCTCCCAATCCAAAAGCATCAGGACTTTACAGGTATGAAATAAAGCAGGCATTACCTGGGAAGGGTAAAAATAACAGATCCCGGCACTCGTAGGATCCCCTTCCTCCTTCACTTTTGACCCATCATAAAGAAAGAAGTAATTCCACCTAAAAACATTGCCAGAAATGACTGTGTATTTGAAAACTGTTACCTTTCTCCTTTCTATTTATTTGGAAGAGCAACAAAAGGTTATTGCAAATGGAGAGACTCAATTCTTTGCACAATCACACCGAGTTTACACCCAAAAGCAGCATAAAGAATGTCTCTCATGACTAAATTTGACCACTTTTGTGAGTTTAAAATAGGTTCTGTAACTCCACCTCTCAGACACGTGGAAGAAGTGGATTTGTGATATATTGTACTCTCAGCACATGGGATAATTTATAGTAATCCCATATGCTGGGGGTACAATAATTATTACAATTATCCATCCCAAACAGCTCCTGGGTGCAGCAGGAGGAGCAGGTGACAGTGGGGTCCCTCTGGAGATGTTATTCTGCTCACAATTTCTTCAATGCACGCATGCAGTAACACTTTCCAACCTGTCCTGCCGGTCAGCACTGGGTCACAAGGTGGGAATGAGCTCGGGCGTTTTCCCGTAGGAACAGCCCAGCTCTGGCTCAAAGGCGGCACCGCTCCACGGCCCTGGAGCGACCCACGGACAGAATGCTGCCGAGCCCCGGGGGTTCGGCCAGGAGCGGGGCCAGCAATCGGCAAAGGGCCGAAAGCGCTTCCCGGGGCACCGCGTCGGCGGGAGGGAGCGGGGAAAGGGCTCACCATGGTGCGGGGCCGGGCGCGGCGGGGCGGGACATGGCTGCGGGCGGCTCGGGGATGCTGCGGCCGGTTCCGGGATGCTCCGGGATGTTCCGGGGTCCCGCCGCTCGCTCCCGCCGCCGGTTCCGGGATGCTCCGGGATCCTGCGCTCGCTCCCGCCGCCGGTTCCGGGATGCTCCGGGGTCCCGCCGCTCGCTCCCGCCGCCGGTTCCGGGATGCTCCGGGATCCCGCCGCTCGCTCCCGCCGCCGGTTCCGGGCGCGCCCCCGGTCCCGTGACCGCGCACGTGACCGCGCGCATGGCGGCGGCGGGAGGGTGGCGAGCGGGGCGTGCACGGCGGCGGCGGCGGCGGCGGCGGCGGGGCGAGGAGGAGGAGGATGATGATGATGAGGAGGAAGGCGGCCCCGCCACCGAAGCGGTGCTGCGGCGGCTGCGGGAGGCGCGGTGAGTGCCGGGCCCCGATCCGTGTGCCCGCTCCTCGCTGGGCCCCGCTAACGCTGCGCTGTCTCCGCAGGGACGATCTGCTGAGCTCCGGCTTCTGGGCGGCGAGCGCCGGTGAGTGCGGGGAGAGGGAAGTGCGGGGACAGAGGGGACAGCGAGCCCCGGGAGTGCGGGGCCAGCGGGCACAGCGAGCCCCGGGGGTGCGGGGACAGTGGGTCCCGGGGGTGCGGGGCCAGAGGGCACAGCGAGCCCCGGGGGTGCGGGGCCAGAGGGCACAGCGAGCCCCGGGGGTGCGGAGCGGCGATCCCCGCCCCGCCGCGCTGACGCCGCCGCCCGCAGGAGCCGTGCGCGCCCCGCTGAGCGGCCCCGCGGAGCCGCCCGCCCGCTGCGTGTGCTACGGGCTGGGCCGGTTCGGGCGCTGCCCCGCCGCGCGGTACCAGCTCGCCTTCCTGCTGCTGCTGCTGGACGAGCTGCGGGTGAGCACCGGGAGCGGGACGGGGGAGCAGCGGGTCGTTCCTCCCCGCTCACGCCGCCCTGCCCCCGTAGGTGCCGCCCGGCCGCTGCGCCCTGTTCGACCCGGCCTTCTCGGCGCGGGAGGCGGCGGCGCTGCGAGCGCTGGGGCTGTGCCTGCTCACGGAGAATGAGGTGAGCAGAGCCCCGGTCAGTGCCCGGGACCCGCGGGGCACCGCGGGCGGGGCGCGGCCGTGACGGGCTCGGCGGTTCCCGGGCAGGAGGGGAAACACGGCGTGCAGGGGGCGGCCACGCTGTTCTACATGGTGCACTGCGGGAAGGCTCTGTACAACAACCTGCTGTGGAGCAACTGGAGCCCGGCGGCGCTCTCCAAGCTGGTCATCATCGGGAACAGCTTCCGAGGAATCGAGGAGAGGTCTGGGCACACCCTGGTCAAGCTCTGGTGCCTCCCACCCTGCTTTCCTCTTCTCTGTCCCACTACTTTATTCTTCTAACAGCAATTTCCCTGTTTTGTGCATTTTCATTGCCATAAAGTTTTCAGTCTTGAGCCCTCTTCCCCTTCTCTGTCCCATGCAGAAAATCTCTCTAAATCCACAGAAACATCGTGTCTAAGGTGGACATCTTCTGTTTTTGCAGATTGCTGTCCAGAATCTTGGAGAGAGATTATTCTTACATAGCAAAGGTATGAGGCAACACTGTAACATTATTGCTTCATGTTGACAACACACCTTTTAATGAGAAAAATGAATTACCATTGGAAAGAAGAGGGGGGTTATTTTTAAAACATTTTTCCTAGACACGTAATATAAAAGTTAATCACTTTAGGATTGTTGAACATCTGCAGAACATCCTGCACACAGGGGCTGAGGGTAATGTAAAACCATTCTCGTCCTCACTGGCTCAGCTTTGCAGGAAGGGGCTTCTGCATTGTCTAACTTTTCCCCCAAATGATCTTTAGGTCTTGAAAGGAGTGGAGGAAGTGGCACTCCCCAGTCACCCCCGCTACCTGGACACCTTCAATGACACCTCCGTGCACTGGTTTCCCTTGGATAAACTGCAGGAGCTCTCCCCTGAGGTCTGGGACTTTGTAGAGGAGCCGATGTACCAGGACTGTGAGGACCTGGAGATCATCAGGAAGGGGGAGGGACCTACTGCCAAGTCCTGACTGTCCCGTGGTGGCAGGGCTGGGATCCACATCTCTTCCCATGGAAGCTTCTGTGCAGCTGAGATGGAGCTCAGTAGCAACAGTGGCATCAGGCTCTGTCAGAAGTGGCAGCACCTGAATGCTGAGGTGATGAGACATTTTTGTATCTTATTTAATAAAAAAATAAAGCTGAGCTTTGACTTACACTCACTGAATACTGAAAACTAATTCCACCAAAGCCTGCCTTGAGAACCATCTGCACTGCAGTGACTCTCTGGTTCCCTCCCCTTCCATAACAATTCAAGGCCCTTGCATGCCCTAAACACATTTCAACTCATCATGAAGGGGAAATTATCTGAGGGGTTTGTAGTGGGAGATGTTGAGGTCTGGTTCCCAGATTATACTTGGAAAAACCTCCCAGCTCTCATTTGCTGCTGAGATCAGCTCTTGATCAGTCTTGACAACAACCAGGTTGGCTCACTCCAGGAAAAAAAGCCTTAGGATTCCTTCCCTCACCTCTGTGCTCTTAACCACTGCAGTCCCACAGCAGAGAGAGCTGGGACGGGTCCTGGCTGTGTGCAGCAAAGAGGAGCCCACTGTGTGAGGATGCTGTGATGACAGTAACTCACTGGCAGCACAAGCTGTGGTATCTGAGGGGACTCAGCTAGGCCAGCCCTCACTCAGCTGTTGGAGCAGAGAATGTGATCCCTCCTAACTTGCTGGTAAACTTCTGTCCCAGGTGGCAAAGTCTGGCCCTCCATCCTCTTGCCACTGTCTAAACAGCTCTTCCAACAAAACCTGGCATCCAGCTCCAGTGTCACTATTTAAAAACCTGGAACTTGTTTATTCTAAGGATTACCCAGAGGCTGTTCCTGGGAGTTGACTCAATCCTCAACAGGGCCTCACTCAGCCAAGGCTCTGCAGGAAGGTGGGCACCCAGGTGCCTCACTTGGCCATGTCAATGAGGCTCTGCAGGAAGGTGGGCACCCAGGTGCCTCACTTGGCCATGTCAATGAGGCTCTGCAGGAAGGTGGGCACCCAGGTGCCTCACTTGGCCATGTCAATGAGGCTCTGCAGCGAGGTGGCACCCAGGTGCCTCACTTGGCCATGTCAATGAGGCTCTGCAGGAAGGTGGGCACCCAGGTGCCTCACTTGGCCATGTCAATGAGGCTCTGCAGAAGGTGGCACCCAGGTGCCTCACTTGGCCATGTCAATGAGGCTCTGCAGTAGGAGGGCACCCAGGTGCCTCACTTGGCCATGTCAATGAGGCTCTGCAGCGAGGTGGGCACCCAGGTCTTCTCCCCTTGCACGAAGACCACGCCCCTGTCGATGTAGATGACGATCCTGCCGAAGGTGTAGAGCTGCTTGCCCTCGTGCCTCTTGCCGATGACGGGCATGAAGACGATGTTGTGCTCCTCGGCCTTGGTCTGGATGAGGTCCTTGAAGTTCATGGGCACGGAGCCGGCGGCGGCGCCGATGCCGCGCTGCGCCATGTTCTCGGCCTCGCGCCGCTCCTGCATGGCCTCGTACTGGAAGTCCTTGCGCCGCTCCGTGTGCGTCAGGTAGGCGATGTTCTCCCGGGCGCCCGGCTGCATGTACCCACCTGGGGAGAGAACGGGACAGCACGGTGCTGAGCTGCTCCCAGGGGGAAGCAGCTCCACCCAGGGAATGCAGTCAGTCACATTTGGAGTGTGGTGTGTAAGTCTGGGCTCTGAAATTTCAGGTGCTGCTCCCCTCAGGCATGCCCCTCTCTTTTATACAGTGTAACTCTCACTGAACTCCCGACAATCACTTTTAGGTGGTAAGGGACAGTCATGTGGAAGGGAAGGGAACTGCTGTAAAGATAAGGAAAAGAGCCAGTATCTCACCATAAAGAAAAAAATACCCAATAATGACAGCTTTAGAAGTCAAGCCCTAAAGGATAATGTCTGGCTGACAGGGCAAGGCAGGAAGAGGATCAGTTGTTCAATGGTCCTGTTTCTGCATCAATGCAGTCCAGAACTATTGAGCAGCACCTCAGAGGTGCTCTTTAAGGACAGAGCAAGGCAGAACCCACTGAATTCACTGTTCATGGAGGTGCTGCCATGCTGCCAGCAGGGCCATGCCCCAGTCAGCCTCCCAGCAGCCACATGTGACTGTGCTGCCAGCCCAGAGCAGCAGAGCCACCCCCATGAGCCACCTACCCACGCTGGAGGACACAGCCCTGTTCATGATGTCAAGGGCTTCATTGAACTTGTCTTTGATGGAGGGATGTGCCAGCACCTGGTCTGAGAACATGGACTTCCAGCCCAGGTACCACTTGGTGATCTCTTCGTAGTTGGGGCTGTTACTGAGCCAAGAGCAGAGCACCTGCAGAGCAAGGCACAGGTCAAAGGCAGCACAGGGATGTTTGTGCAGGAGAGGCCTCTCTGCCACAGGATCCCAGAGTCATTTAACATGGAAAAGACTCCAAGAGTATTGAGTCCAATTTGTTACCAATCACCCCCTTATTAACCATTCCAGAGCACTGAGTGCCACATCCAGGCACTCCTTGGACACCTCCAAGGATGGGGACTCCACAACTCCCTGGGAGCCCTTTCCAGTGCCTCATCACCCTTTCCATGAGGAAATTCCTCCTGATGTCTGACCTGAATCTCCCCTGGCATAATTTATTACTTAGTTTATTACTGAGTGTCAGCAACAGGAGGAACTGTTCCAATGACTACTGAGCTGTGAGTGGGAACCAGCCCAGTTCAGCACTAGGGCAGCAATTTCTCAACAGGAGTCACTATAACACTCCCCAGATAACCAAACCTCTTTCCTCAGCCCTCAGTGTCTCACCTGCAGCCACTTTGGGAAGAAGTGTTTCTCCAGCAGCCCAACCAGGCTGGAGACAGAAATCATCCCCTCCCAGTCAATCACCCAGTAAAAGGCATCCATGTGCTGCTGGTGGGGGTTGATGATGAGTTCATTCAGACACATACCTGGGAAAGAAGAGGAGTTAAAAAAGAGCCTCACTCAGTTTTATTAGTGCCCTTTCACTACCAATACACAGAACTTGGGCAGCACCTTTTTTGTTATCCTAAGGGACAGTGGGAATCTTTGGCTGATCCTGACACAAAATGGTGCATTTCCACCTCCAGTGATTACAATTTGCTGCCAGAACTGAGAAACTAAAAAGCCCTTGACTATTTTTTAACCTTTGAGCTGCTTTGCCTTCCAAAACTCATGGTGAAACGTAAGAGCAGACCAATGAATTCAGGAGTAACAGAGTCATCTTACAGCCTGGTCCTACCTGACAGCTCTCAGATATTCCTACCAGCTGGAGATTAATAATTTATAAAAAGTAAAACTGAAAAACCTAGAGAATAACCAGAGTAATTCCTCACATTTCTCTAATCTTTCTGCCTCTGCACAGGACTGGTAGCAGAAAATCAGAGGCAAGCTTGGTCTAACCTCACTGACAACAATCTCTGATGTAACACTGGCATCCACACTAGCAAGGATCTTTCCCTGGTGTCAAAGGGAAGGTGCCACCAGCAGATTCCCAAAGCCCAGCACTATTATCTCACCGAGTTTAGGCACGATGTTCTTGACCATGAAAGCCTCCCAGGAGCCAGGAGTGAAGACATCCTTCCAGGGCTGGAGGATGAGCTTGGCAGAGGAGTCGCTGGGGTGCCACTTCTGCAGGGCGTTGGCCAGCTTGTTGCGGATGGGCGAGTAGAGCGGCTCCAGCCGCGCCTGCATCAGCGGCAGCCAGGGGTGGATCCACGAGTGGATGGGCACCGTGTCCGTCAGTGGGTTCCAGCTCTCCACCTTGGGGACAGCAGCAAAGATTAACTCAGGCCAGCCACCAGCAGCAAGTTTGTGCAGAAGCACAAAGAGCTCTGATGTGACCCCTGACTTCTCACTCCAGCGGCAGAAGCTGCACACTGGTGTTTGGAAGTTCCAGCTGGAATTCAAACACTGGTTCAGATCATGGCTTTGCTCTACCCAGCCCTCTTCTCTCACCTCCTTCTGCAGCTTGGGGAAGATGAGCTGATCCAGAATGTTATCCAGTATCCACACAGGAACAACGTTCACCCAGCTGTCCAGGAAATCCACCATGGATCCGCAGTTCCTTGGCTGCCACCGCGCCACGATGTTTCTGACATATGGCATCCAGATCTCCCACATCAGTCTGGGAAGAAGCCCCAAATAAATAAAAAATGAAGCTCAAAGCTACAGCCTTGGCCTAAATAAACCAAATGGGAGCTGTTACTTAAAGCTGCAAACTTTTCTGTAGCTGCAAACTGGATTTTAAGGAGGCCCAGCAAGGCGATCCTTGGGAAAAGCTCGTGTCTGCTCTTTTCCCTCCCCAAGGAAGCAGCACAGGAAGATGCTGCACAAAGTACAAATAATTTGTTCTTTACCTGTGAAAAGCATCTGTTGACAGGTCCTGCCCACTGTGGGATAACAGCTGATCATTTTCCAGAAGGCTCTTCCACTTGGCTATGATCTCTGTGCCATATGTACAGTCCTGGGAATGATAGGGGAGAAATGGTCCTTTATCCTTTTCCATTAATTCCAGCTGGGATTTGCACAGAGCAGGCTGATGGTGTGCTGAGCACAGCCAGCCTTCTAACCTCCTCTCAGGGCAAGCCAGGAACTTGCAGTCTTAATTCCAGAATCCCACAATCACTGAAGTTGGAAAAGAACTCCCAGACCATTGAGCCCAACCTGTGACCCCCTCCCCACCTCATCACCAGCCCAGAGCACCAAGTGCTATATCTGTCATATCTTAAATGATTTTTAGTAAAGTCCTGCCAGAGAATAATCCCACCTTACAGTATCAGTACACCTCCAGGGAGAGGACAGTCTGAACTTTTCCAGGTGTACAGAGAGATTCAGACTCTACCCCAGTCTAAATGGCACTGAGAACAGACTGTGCATCTCAGATACCTGACAGACAAACCTCTCCTGCTTTTGCTAAAACACAACATCTAGAGATCTGTTTTTCACCAAATTTTTCATCCCAACACTCATACAAGGGATTTATTTTAACCTTACAAACTCCTAAATTTTTACCCAGCAAATATCTGAGAGTAGGGACAATACAGGGTTTGTCTCTTTTCTTTTTTTCCAGACTGATCAGGAATTTAGAATCCCAGACTGGTTTGGATTTGAAGGGACCCTAAAGCTCACCAGCTGCCATGGGCAGGAACACCTCCCACTAGACCAGGACACTTGGGACAAGGTAACAAAGATTACTGAAGCCATCAAGTGAGAAGTGCAGATAACTCAAACCAACACACACCTTGAGGGGATCCCAGTTCTTGAAGTATTCCTTCATGAGAGGATAAACTATGGCCACTGCCAGGTCCACCCTGTCTGACATCCTGTACTCCTCATAGTACTTGTCCTGCAGGGTCTCAAAGATCTTTGCACACTCATCCAGGGTCAGAGGGTTCTCACAGCCTGGCTGCATCCTTCTCTCACACTCCTCCACCATGTCCAGCACCTTGCTGAGGTTGCTGATGGCCTTCTCCTCGTGGGACAGCACCTCAGCCATCTTCTGGATCTCGTGGCTCAGGTTGACCACCATGTCCCTCTCGTACTGCAGCTGCCGGTCGCTCTGGATGATCTCCTGCTCTGTGATGTCGATGAGCAGCTGCAGGTTGTGCTCCAGCTCAGGCAGGGCAAACCCCTGGGGCTTGGAGTCCTTGCCCAGGGGCTGCTGGGGGCTGTCATCTGGGATGTTGTGCTTGTGGCTGATCTGGCTGTAGCTGTAATAAACCTTCTGCTCCCGGCCCGTCATGTCGATCACCTGCCGGCACACAACAATGAACTCTTACAAAAAACTCTCTCTCATCTTACAAAAAGGAGAAAATCCCTGACTCCCAATTGAAATCTGGAGATTTCCAAGGATCTTAATTACTGTAGGAAGCTGTTAACATAACACTGTATTTGAATAAGGGGATTGTCTCCACAATGGCCTTCTCTAGACACAAAGAGTTAGAACGAACAAGAGACTATCTGGAATCAGAGCCACAAGAATCTCCTCATCTCATCCCAGTTTCACTGAATGATTCTACAAGCACTGAATGATTCTACTTGCCATTAGTTACACTATCAACTATTTCACTTAAAATTTCTATAATTTTATGAAGACATTTTAATTTCAGACTCATAATTCTATTGAGTGCACACCAGACAAAGCTCTTACTGTCCCTTTGAGGTAGAAGATGGTTCAAACAATCCCAAAAAGGACAACTGTGCTTTTAAAAGTGGATGAGTGCTGATTATGACAAACATAAAACAATTAAACTAAACTGCAATTAATCCCCCATACACACTCACATTTAATCTAATTTGTCACCATGTCCAGGTGACACAGAGCTAATACATGGCTCAGGGATGAGTTCCATGAGGCAGCACACAACAATGACTGGCTTTACTGAGGTTACCAGTGGCTAAAATGTGCTGGTGACACCAAAGGGTCCAAACTGTTCCTCAGAGGTCACCTCTTGGCTTAACAACCTTACCTTGACCTGGGAAATCTCCTTCTGAGGGGCTGCAAGCTGCTTGCTGATCCTGCCCTTGGCTTTCAGCTCTTCCACTGTCTTGTAGCTGTACTTGGGTTTTTTCTTGCCTCCATTTGGGTCTTTCCGCCACTGGCTGAGCTCCTTCTGAAATTCCTGGACAAAACCAGCAGAGTTGTGGTGGCTGCTCTTTGTCACACCCCAAATCTGCCTCTTTTTACAGGAAAATAACCATCAGACCAAGGAGGAATTTGTACAGAAAATAACTGGGAAGTGGAGAAGCTCCTGCCAAACCGGCTTGGACGCTGTGGGCCAGTCACCCACCCTATGGATTAAATGAACAGGGAGTTCCTGGTCTTTTTTTTATTTAAACAAAAGACAAAGACTATTTCCATGGGGAACTCTTCAAAGGAGGGATTCTAGAAAAGCTACTAAAACAGAGTGAACCAGAAACAACAAAGAACATTACAGTGACAAGAAAGATCTGCCTGAACGAAATCAATGTTTTCTGTATTTGGCTTCTTACCTAAAATGAGCCCTAACAGTTTTCTCTGACACAGAAATTAAGAAAACTGAATTTTGTACACACAGCAGAGAAACAGCAAGACCCCCAAAAATACCTCCTCAGCTTCCTCTTCTGAGTCCACCACAGGGAAGTCCTGCAAGGACTGCGTGGTCCTCTCGGAGCCGTAGGCGCCCACAGCACCTTTGCCTTTCCTCTGCTTGGCCTCGATGGGATTGATGATTCCTGGAAGGACAGGAATAGGTCAGGAGGAGCAGTTTGGGTGCTGGGAGAGAGCAGAACAGCCAGGCTTTCCCTGTGAGTTACCAGATCAGCACCAACACCCTCCCTGGCACTGCCTCCAGCACCGTGGTGCTTCCAACATCACCAATTCCCTATAAAATCATTTCATCCCAAACTGCCAAAGCACAGCTTCATTCTCAAACACATTTCACTGCCTTTTTATTCTGCCATGTAAAACAGCATCTCCTTTTCCATGGGATGACCACCTTTGGAATTTATTTCCTTTCCTCTTGCAAAATACCCAGAGGAGGAAATGACCACAGGTCAGTTTGAACACCCCTAATTTTCACCACAGGGCTCGGATCACTGGCAGGAAAAAAAGGAAATTTAAGCCACCTGGGGCTGGCAGTTCTTTAAGGAATCCAACCTCTCCTCCAGTTAAACCCCAGTTAATAATAAACCACCAAACACATTGACAGTACCTTGAGCATTCTTCCCCAGACCCCTTCCAGGGACATATCCCATCTTCTGGAGAAGCTTCTGCCCAATTCCTTTAGTGTGTCTCTCCCAGCTGCCAAAATCCACGAAGGACTTGGAGCCCCCTGCAAAGCCTTTCTGGCTGGGCTTGAAATTTCCACCCTGTCAAAAACAAACATACAAAAACTTGCAGCCCTGAGGCTTCAAATAACCAAAGTGTGCAAAACTCCCCTCACAAAGTTCCCAGAAGCAATTCTGCTGCCCAGCTCACTGGAACCTTGCTTGTGCATCCATGAAGCACCCATGGAGATTCCTGAAATTCCTCAAATGGGAAAGCAAAGTCCTGAAAAACTCTGGCTGACAATCTGACATTCTCAGGTTCCATCACCAGATTTAGTTGAAGCTGATTCCTGATTCTTTCTGGTTTCAACTGAAAATAAGGGTTTGAGTTTTAATCTATAACATGCCTGGATTTGTCCATTCTGTGAAAGTAGAAAAATAAAGTATCTGAAAGGCAGGAAACCACAGGAATTCTCTTCTTTAAACCTTCATTGACCAAAGGGAATATTGAGAAAAATGAAAGGACTGACTCACAAGGACACACAATCATTACATCAGTGTACAGTTGTACCAATGATTTAGGGTGTCTGATTTAATTATTTCGCCCTTTTTTAGAGCTCTATTACACTTTCACTGCCCTCAACCACAACCTGAGCTTCATAAATACAAAACAAAAACCAGCAAATTTCCTGGAGAACTCACTGTTTTTAACTTCTTGGGCACAAACTCCTTGGGAATCTCCTCCTGCTTCACAGGCTTCTCATCATCATCTGAGTCCTCATCCGAGAGTTCCTCGGCTGCTGCTTTCCTCAGCCCAGCACTGACAAAGCTCACGGGGGCAGAGTAATCCCTGGAGCTGCAAAACCAGAGGGAATTATGCTCCAGGGAATTCTGCTCCAGGAGCCTGGGGGCTGCTGTGCCTTACTCTCCCCAAAAATGGGATATTCAAAGCTGTTGAGCTGTTTAAACCTCCTTTTGCCAGGCAATCTCCATCCTCCCCCCGTGCTGCAGGGAGTGAGCACAGTGAAATCTCTACAGCTGAGGGGGTTCTGAGGGCAGCATGGGTGGGTGTCTGCATCCAGGAAAAGCCCAGGGAATGGGGATGTGATAATTGACAAATGATTTGTGTTAATCATAGAAGTTTTGGACTTTGTATAAACCAGAATATTTAAAATAAGAAAAGAACATGGATCTGGATAAAGGGAAATATATGATTAAACCCACACTGTTTAAATCCCCCTGTGACGAATATTGTGTATACCAGTTTGCAAAAGGAAAAAAAAAGTGTTTTCCATAATCTGAAAGGGTTTTTTTGCAGAATCAGATTTCCTGCCTTTATGTAATCAATCACAAACTATCTGCTAAAGATCAGACTTCCCACTTCTTCTGTTTTTTATCTACCATTTACATGACCAATTGTCCCAAGAGCTGTCCCACGGACGGTTGGAAGTTTCTCTGACCACCACTGCTTCCCTTGCAGAATTATTACAACAAAACAATAACAATTATTGATTACTACAAGGAAAACCATACTATAAAAAGGGAGCTGCAAACCAAGCTGGGAGGAAGAGCGGAGTGGGCGTTTTCCCCAGTGCGCTGCTTGCTCTGTCTATATAAAATAAAGCAATCTAAATTTTGCTGAATATCGAGACTTTGTTTCTCATTTATAACAGGGGGAAGACGAAGGCAACGGGGGGAAGACGAAGGCAACGGGGGGAAGACGAAGGCAACGGGGGGAAGACGAAGGCAACGGGGGGAAGACGAAGGCAACGGGGGGAAGACGAAGGCAACGGGGGGAAGACGAAGGCAACGGGGGGGAAGACGAAGGCAACGGGGGGGAAGACGAAGGCAACGGGGGGAAGATGAAGGGAGAGGGGTCCCAGCCCAGCCGTACCGCTTCCCGCCGAAGCTGGGCCGCTCCTCATCCGAGTCGCGCTCGGCCCACACGCCGTAGGTCGCCTCCTCCTTGGTCTGGCGGTGCCGCTGCCGGTGCGGGTTGAATTCGTTCTGCAGGTCCCAGTCCGACACCTCGAAGCTCTCCATCTCCACGCCATCGTCTCCGTCCGTGCCGTACAAGTGCGACATGGACATGGCGGCACCGCCGGGATGCCCCGGCCCGATCAGAAACTCCTGACCCGGGAGCGCCGGCCCGCTCACCGACACCCAGCACCGGCCCCGGCCGCGCCGCCACACCGGATGTGCCCCTTCACTTCCGGTAGCGCAAACCCCGCCCCCAAACCATAGAGGCGGGAGGAGCGGAGCGGCCGCGCCGGCAGCGCCGCCCTGCGGCCCGGCGGACTAAGGGAGAGCAGCCCGCGTGATTAATAATTAAAATATGAAATATCAAATCAACACTTTAATGGTGTCCGACACCGAGGGTGGAGGGGTCATATATTAACTCTGCAATAGCCTCTGCAGGGTCGGGGAGGGGGTGGGTGGGAGAGCACACGCACCACAAAGGCTGCGCAGGGCCAGGGGGCTGTTCCTGGCCCTGGGAATTGGGAACAGCAGGAGCAGGGTGGCTCTTCCCGACCCCAGGAACGCGGAACAGCAGGGATGGCAGGGCTGTTCCCCACAGCGGGAACGGGGGACAGATCACGAGACACAAACGCGACGTACGCAGTCCTCCAGCCCCACAGGGAATCTCCTCCCGCCCCCCAGTCCGGATTTCCACAGCTGCATTCCCCACGCAGCGCTGGGAGAGGCCGGGCACGTTCCCACCGTGGAGCACGTTTGGCCTTTGCAAATAAATGCAAATACATTCCTGGAGCGCAGTCATTTGGCAACAGTAGGAGCAAGCAATATGCTTGGAGAACCGATTTCCACGGGCCCACTGCACACTCTTCCTTCTCGGGCAACAACAGGCCATTGGCAGCGTTCTGGAAGAGATAAAACACAGAACCTCTGGGGCAGGATCCTCTCAGGAAAAGGGTCCCCTCAGGAACAGGATCCCCTTAGGAACAGGATCCCCTCAGGAACAGGATCCCCTCAGGAACAGGATCCCTTCAGGAGTAGGATCCCCTCAGACACAGGATCCCCTTGGGAGTAGGATACCTTTGGGAATGGGATCCCCTCAGGGGCACAATTCCCTCAGGAACAGGATCCCCTTGGGAACAGGATCCCCTTGGGAACAGGATCCCCTTGGGAGCAGAATCCCCTCAGAAGAAGGATCCCCTCAGGAACAGGATCCCTTAAGGAGCAGAATCCCCTGAGGAACAGGATCCCCTTGGGAGCAGGATCCCCTCAGGAACAGGATTTCTTAAGGACAGGATCCCCTCAGGAGCAAGATCCCCTCAGGGACAGGATCTCCTCAGGGGCAGAATCCCCTTGGGAAGAGGACCCCCTCAGGAGCAGGATCCCTTAAGGAAGAGGATCCCCTCAGGAGCAGGATCCCCTCAGGAATAGGATTCTCCCAGACTAGCACAGCAATGCCTGACTAAGGTTTTAAAGCCTCTGTGACACAAAAAATGGCCAGAAAGAAACCAATTCTCAGCCCAGGACAGGGGACACACAATTCGTGATCTTCCCTCAGTGCTTCTGATCTTTTTCTAGCCCAGCCATCTGCTTGTACACAGAAACTTGCTCTTAAAGGACTTGTTTTAGCACCAAGAATGATAGATTATGCTTTAGCATGGAGGAAGAACATCCAACACATCAACAGTTGTCTGTGGAGTAGAAGCCCAAGGCAGCAGCTTTGTTTTCCATCATGCTTTCCTTTGTTTTCTATCCCCTTCCTCAGGTCCATGGCACGTCCTCGGAGGCAGCTGGGGAGCAGCTCAGCTCATCCACACATTCCATGTGTCCCTGCTGCCCGCAGGGATGGGCTGCAATAACCCTCCCAAGCGGCTGAGTTTCATTTTGCAGCTTTAATCCTGTTCCCAGAGCTCAGGAAAAGAATTCCTTACAAATGGTCCCACACAGCAGCATTGTGTGGGAAGATCTGAGGCGACAGTGAAGGATCCCTGGCACCGGGAGCGTGCCTGGAACTCCAGCTGATCCACAGAAATCACACAAACCAAGTGCTGGTCCTGGAGAAACGCAGGCAGATTTGCACAAATCCTGAAATTAAGTAAACAAGGTCTTACCTGGAAATCATTAATTTTCTTAGTGAGAAGATGACGTGTTCTGAGACACCTGGAAGAGCCCCAAAAGAGAAGGGTCAGCTCTGAGCCAGCATTCCTCAGGGAAGGGAGCAGGAAACAGGCACCTCAGTGTGTCCCAAACCCCCAAACCCTCGGGGTACACCCAGCTCTTACCTGCAGGTGACCTTTGAGATTGGCTGGAGTTTTATAATCCCCCTTTAAAACCTGTGGGGAAGAGAACATGGAGTGACCTCTGGGTCACTGCTGTCAACCATTCCCAACCTTCCCAGGGAAATGGCTGCACTTTGAGTGCTCTGTCCTGCTCTGGGCTCTCTCTCCAGGACAGACATGGAGGGGCTGGAGAATGTCTAGGGAAGGGAACAGAGCAGGGGAAAGGGCTGGAGGTCCAGGAGCAGCTGAGGGAGCTGGGAAAGGGTCTCAGATTGGAGAAAAGGAGGCTCAGCAGGGACCTCTGCATGACTCCTGACAGGAGGGGACAGTCAGGAGGGACAGGCTCTGCCCCCAGGGAACAGGGACAGGATGAGGAAACTGCATCAAACCATGCCAGGAGAGGGTCAGCTTGGACACCAGGAGGAATTTCCTTATGGAAAGGGTAGTCAGGGCTTGGAACTGCCCAGAGAGGTTTGGAGTCCCCATCTCTGGAGGTGTCCAAGGAATGTGTTTGATGTGGCACTCAGTGCTCTGTGCTGGTGACGAGGTGGGGATCGGGCACAGGTTCTGGGAGGCCTTTTCCAACCTGAACAACCCCAGAATTCTGTGATTCTGTTTTCCCTGTGTGAGTCTGTTTCCCCCCTGCTCCTTCCTGACCCAGTTCAGGAGCTCCCCTTGCTCAGAGGGCTCCGTGACCCCTCTCCCGTGCCCCCCAGGGCAGCCCCACTCACTCTGTGCGTGTTGTTGACGACCAGGGGGTCAGGGTGGCCGTAGTTGGGGGGGTTGGCATAGGGGTCATAGCCCAGCCTGGCCAGCATGGGGGCAATGTGGGCCATGTCCTGCAGCACATCCCCCGGGATGTGCCCGATCCACTTGGATAGCGCCTCCATGTTCACCGGCTTGATCACCTGGTCTGTCGACCTTTCTATCCTGGGGGAAGCAAAGGGAAAAAACAAAAGACACAGCAAAATGGTTGGATTTCATGCAAGTGCTGGGCTCGTGCTCAACTCGCTGCCACCTCCACAGAGAATCACAGGACAGGACCTTAAATCCCATTCCATTCCATTCCCTGCCATGGGCAGGAACACCTTCCAACATCCCAGGCTGCTCCAAGTCCTGTCCCACCTGGATGGGGCAGCCACAGCTTCTGTCCCTCAGCAGACCCTGGCAGGGCTTTCCACAGCCCCAGAGGCTGGGTCCTCCTGTTTAGAATCATGGAATCATTAAGGTTGGAAAAGCCCTCTGAGATCAGTGACTCCAGTCATTCCCCCAGCACTGACCCATGTCCCCAGCTGCCACATCCACATAACTTTTAAATTCCTTCAGGGATTGTGACTCTACCACTATTCTGTTCCAATGCTTAACTACCCTTTTTATTCAACCTAAACCTTCTCTGGCACAACTTGGGGCTGCTTCCTCTTTTCCTACAGGAGAGATCCATCCTGCACTGGGACAGAGGGTTTCACCAGGACACCTCTGCTTATCAGAGGAAAACAATGTAAGATGTGTGGGCTGTAGCACAGATACACACCTGGTGACCCCTATGAATATTCAAAACCTGATTTAAGCAACCTGGACCAATTTACTCTGAGCAAACAGGGAAGCAGAGCCAGCTGCATTCCCAGGGCACCCTGGAAAACCTGAGCAGCTGCACATCCCCCGTGGCTCCTGTGCCCTCACCACTGGGGCACCAGCAACTGATACAGAGACTTGGATAATTCCCTTACACAGCTGATTAAATTTTGCTAAGCCTAACTTAAGCCTCCATTTAGAGAAGAAACAGCATTAAAAGAGGAAAAGAAAGTGGGAGAAGATAAATGCCCCCCTAAACACGGAGAGGCCAGGAAGGAATGCTGGGTGTGCCTCCACTGAGCAGGTATTGCTTTTAGGCTGCAATACCAGCCCCAGACCTGGCAAGAACTGCAGCTCATCACCATTAGCAGCATAACTAATCACACCAAGGAGGCATCTGAGGACGGGTGGAGAAAGAGCCATTAAAGAGCTCACGTTCCAGAGCAAGCAGCTCTTTGCAAATTAGAGACTGAAATAATTTCTGCAGTGTCAAGAGAGATTAAACAGTCACCTGCTCCTGAAATCCTTGCTTGACAAGCTGTTCTGTGGAGTACAACAGACTGGGAGCATTAAAGCCATTTCTTACTCAGGAACACAAACCCCACAGCAGCACAACAGGCTGTCCCTCCTCCCTTAAAACCACGCACAAACACCAGCAACGCTGCTCTGCCCCCAGTTTCAGCCTGCTTTGTGTCCTGAAAAGCCGAGGAAGGAGCCGAGACTCACTTGGAAAGGGACACGCCGCCAGGCTTGCCGATGAGCTCCTCGTGGTGCAGCACCGTGTCGCTCCAGGAGATGTCCAGGAACCTCATGATGTTGTGCATGGACTGCTCGGGGTGCAGCACCAGCTGCTCGTAGTAGACGGGCAGGCAGCGGGCGCGGCCGATCTCCAGGCACTGGGAGTACATCACCTCGATGGCCTTGTTCCACTTGGTCAGGCAGTCCCGGTAGCTGCTCAGGTCGAAGCCGGCGATGGTCACCTTGCGCGTGATCATGGAGTGCACCGAGGCGCGCCCGTCCCGCACCATCAGCAGGAACTTGGAGTTGGGGAAGAGCCGCGACAGGTAGACGGAGGATTTCAGCGTGAAGGGGTCCTTGTTGCACAGGTACCTGGCGGGCTCGCCGTGCTTGGCGATCACCTCCAGGATGAACGCCTGCATGGCCGCGTCCAGCACCTGGTCCGTCACGCCCGCCTCGTCCAGGCGCATCTTCTCGCGGCCGGACTTGGACCAGGCCTGGCGCATGGCCAGCACGCGGGGGATGATGCGGGTCTCCTCGCCGCAGCGCACCTCGGGGTGCGCGTCCAGCATGGCCCTCATCAGCGTGGTGCCGCTGCGGGGCACGCCGCCGATGAAGATCAGCGGCATGTCCTTGCTGTAGCGGTACTCCACGCGGTTGGCGTCCACCATCACCAGCTCCTCGCTCTCGGGCCTCATCAGCCTGTGCCTCCTCTCGCTCAGCACCTGCTGGCACTCCAGCACCTGCTGCCCCAGGTGCAGGGTCACCATCAGGGCCGCCACCGAGCCCACCAGCAGCAGCACCCGGCGCGTGGTGACCCGCATCCTGCTCTCCTGGGCACAGGCTGGGGGCTTCAGCTCTCTGCTAGCGAGTGTCCAACCCCACGGGCATCTGCAAGAGAACAGCACTGCCAGCCCTGCTCCCATGGGGTGCTGACACCGTCCCAGGATTTCATCACCTCCTTCACTTATCAGCACCTCACAGGCTTGGTGCCTTACACCCAGCAGGTAATTAAAGTCTGCCTCAGTGCACACCCAAAGAGAGAATCTCTGCGCTGTTTGTGCGCCCAGAAACACAGGTTTGCAGCTGGAGCAAAGCTCCAGGAATGTTTTGGAGAGGAGGGGCACTGTATATTCAGGGACTCCTTAAAACAAAATCTTTACAGAGAGCCTGCTCCATCCCAGATGAAGCTCAGACCCTCGATGAGGTTTCTCCTCCCAAACCCAAGTCAGCACTCCAGCACTGCTCACCTCTCAGCCACCTGCATCCTCCCTACGTCTAGTTTAGTTTAACCCTGCGGTCACAGGGGAGGGGAAAGCCAAAACAAGAGAAAAACAAAAGCCTCTCATGCCAGCCTTAAGTGCTTGAGTCAGGAGAAACCGTTAGAATGAAACACTGAGAAATTCAACCAGCTGAGAGTGAACAGCCACACGCAGCGCTCACCACCCTGCCCTGCCTCGGAACTGACCTGACGGAGAAATCCGTGAAACTTCATCTGGCACCGAGACTTTCTGGGGTTTTCCACGGCTCGGCAGGACATCCAGCAGGAAGGCTGCAGCCTCTGGAAGTGCCCAGCTCAGCTGCGTGCCCGGAGGGACTCCCGGGAATGCTGGCACTGCTTCCCACCCCCTCCCCCCGTCCGCCCCAGTTGCGAGTGCAGGTTTTGCAATCCTCCCCTGGGCTCACCCCGGGATTTCCAGTTCTTTGTGATTATGTGGCTGGGGCAGGAGCTGAATGGAGTGGAAGGAACGGGCTGTCCATGGATTCTGTTTTGCTGACAGGCCAAAGAGCTGCTCCAGAAAAGCATTTTCTCCCCTCCACGAAGGAGCGCATTGTGTGTGGAGCAGAGAGCAGGCAGGAGAGAGCCTGGAGCTGGGCAGCTTCCCTGCTCCTGCCCCTCCTGCCAGGCACTCAGGGACTCACTCTGCTCCCCCCTTCCAGTCCCTGACATCCCACTCCACCATCCCAGACTGCTTCCACCCACCTTTTATCCAGTCTCTGCCAGCCCAGGGATGCCCTTCCCCAGGCAGCACAACAACATCACCACCAAAAGTATTTTTGTGGCTCTTTACTCCCTGGTCCACCCTGACCAGCTGCTTGGTAACATACCAAAGCTAAACAGCCTCGACTGCATCCCCAGGTATGAGATAAAGTGGGTGGATTTGCTGGGATGAAGATCAGAGGGACACCCAACAGCTCTGGCATTTCTGCAGCACCAAGCAGAGTCAGAGCCATTAACAAGACAAGTGCTGCTCCTTCCTGCTCTCTTCATCTGTTTCAGTCATGTAAATATATTCAAATGTTCACCCTAAGATAATTGCAAATGCCACAAGACCCATTTCAATGGATGGCAGAGGAGCAGGCAGGATTTAGGGCCAACTGGAATAATTAGGGCGATGCAGAGCAAGACAGGCTAATTAGCAGCAAAGGCTGCATCGTGAAAGGAGGCTGGAGCACAGAAGTGCTCTGTTCTCCAGGAGAAGCAGCTGACAGGGAGCAGTTCCCACCGAGATGCTCCAGCAGGGGGGGAACAAAGGGACTCTCATATTGTGTGTGATGGGAGGGTGGCTGGGGCTGCCAGCTGTGCCAGGGGAGGGTCAGGTCGGGCATCAGGAGGAATTTCCTCATGGAAAGAGTGGTCAGGCCTTGGAAAGGACTGCCCAGGGAGGTTTGGAGTCCCCATCTCTGGAGGTGTCCTTGGAACACCTGGATGTGGCACTCAGTACTCTGGGCTGGTGACAAGGTGGGGACCAGGCACAGGTTGGACTCAGGTTGGCTGGTTGGGGAGGGATTTTCCAACCTGAATGATCCTGGGATTCTGTGAGTCCCTGGAGACTACCCTGCCTGTCCAGCCCCCACTGCTCCCACCCAACCTCCCCATGGTGGGGAATCTCCCACTCTGTGTGGGCAGTGGGAAAGGCAGGTACCCACAGGAGCATGGCTGCTCCCCACTGCTGAGCTCTGCACTCTACACAGCAGCCCCTGGGAGGGCTGGAATGGGACAAACCTCTGCACTGGGATCACCCCAATGTGCTGGGAGGGCTGAACAACATCCAGAGCGTGTCTGGCCACGGGTTGGAGGAAACCACAAAAGGCCCAGCTGGTTCTCAGCTCTTTTGTGCAATTCTCCACTGAGAATTTCCTAAAATTTATGGGTCTCATTAGTCTGTGAGGGAAGGCAGATGGGTCATTTCCTCCCCAGCAGACACTGTGCTGGAATCATGGTGTAATTAGGTGCAGGGCTGTCTGGGCAGAGACAGCCCTTCCAGAGACAACACCCCTTCAGATGCCCAAACTGGCTCTGAGAGCTCCCATTCCAGCAGGAATTAGGGACCTCTCAGAGGCTACTCTGGCACATGGTGGCAGGCAATGGTGACATGGGAGCAGAAATCAAAGTGCCAGGGCTGAAGCCCCTGAGTGCAATGACAGGACAGGACAGGGATGTGACCCAGGGCCAGGGGCTCTGTCCCTGGCTAGCATCAGGGCAAGACTGGCACCCAAAGCGTGGGGGAGGATGGGGAAGTGACAGCAGAGTGACAGGAGGTCCTACAGGCAGCAAGTCTTCCCTATTCCCATGCTGATGGGACTTGAGCATGAACAAGGCTGACACTGCTTGTGAAAGCAACACAGGATCAATGGGGCACCAGTGAGGGCATGGACAGATGTGCAACATCATCAGACAGATGTGCAGCAGCCACCCAGCATGCCAGGAGAACCACACTGCTGCTTGCTCTTACCTTTCCCCTGTAAGGTCATCATGCTGTTACTCGAGCTTCATGCTGCACCCGTGGCCACCAAAACACCTGATGGGGAAGAGAAGCCACAGTGTTGATTTGTTTATTTAGCACACACACCTGATCTCCCCCTCAGCACCTTCCCCTCCTGCCCAGAGCCTCCTCTGAGCCCCAGGGAAAGGTGTTCCTGCTGGAGCTGGTGGTCCCAGCTCGTGGTCAGGGCTTGGCACACCTGCCCTGAGCACTGTTCACAGCCAAGCCAGGACACAGAGGGAAGCAGCAGGGCAGCTGCTCTTTTAGGAAATGCAACCTCCTGGAAGGGAGAGGCCTCAGGGGGTCTTGAGCAGCTGGGATGGGATGTTCAAGGCCCAGGGGACAAAAATCCAGCTGGGCACAGTTCCAGCACACACTGATCAGCACAACAGCCTTGACCAGAGGAAGCAGCTCCAGACTTGCCTGCTGCAAATGCTGAAACCAGGCACAAACCAAATTATGACCAGAGCCCCCAAATCAGTGACAGTGAAAGGAGACAGAGCCCAGAGGACCTGCAGGCCTGGCAGAACCTCCTGGCTCCAGCCCAAGGAATAAAGCTCTCTCCAGCCTCACCACCTGCCAAGGCAGCAGCACCAGCTCCTCACAGCATGGAAATCCCTCCAGGTTTGGAACCAACCCCCTGGACACCAGGTTTCCCACAAGGACTGCTCCAGCAGCCTTGGCTGAAGCCATCCTGCAAGCACAGAGCCTCCTGGGGACAGTCTGGGACACGGAGCTGCAGCAGAACACCCCGAGGGCAGGATCTCCAGATGTCACTCTGCTCCCAGGGTCACAGCATGGACATGGGACCATCATGGGGTCACTGCTGCTGGGACATTCATTCCCAGCCAGCTCCCCCTGGCTGCACAGAGAGTCCTGGCCTTGCAGGGTGCTCCTGAGAACATTTCCAGCAGTGACACTAATGGCTATTCCAGCCACCCGAGTCTCCCCTCCTGCCATCGAGTGTCACTGGCCCCTCCGCTTTGGCACTGAGGAGAAACCAGAGGGAAACTCCACCCTGCATGAACTCTGCAAGGGCTTATCCGCAGTGCAGGTGCTTCCCTGTGAGGCTTCCTGCTCAGCCTGGCTCTGAGAGCTTCCAGGGACTGCAGCATTCCAGCTCCAGAGCGGGCTGCAGCTCCACTGCCCCCCTGGATGTGCTTCTGCAGTGCCACGAGCACCGAGGTGCAGGGACAGGGGTGGTTTAAGAGCCCACCCGACTCACCCTGCTCCAGAAACAGCTCCAGATCCTGCCTGTGCACAGACACACAGACACACACTTGTTTGTGACTTCCTTCCTGATGCTGTGCAGGGCGTCACCACCAGCTGGGCTCCAACAGCAGCTCTGACCGAAACCCCTGAGTGAAACCCGAGTGAAACCCCTGACCTTGGCACCTGCACTGGGAACGGGCAAAAACCACCCCCAGAACAGCCCCTGTGCCTGCACAGCACCCTCAGCACTGAGGAAACACCATTTCTTAAAGTGTTACCAACAACCACAAAACCAGCTTCCACCAGAAGCCCCATATCATCAAAAGCTGCATTTTTCTTCAAACCATTCCCAGAAATGACTGTCATTAAGTGCAGCCTCCCCAAAAGACGTAGGTGTGGCCTGGAAAATTTGAGCTCAATTTGTTGGTGCTTAATAAAAAGATGAGGATCTGCAGGCGCCCTTGTGGCGGAACAGCAGCAGAAACTGTGGTCAGCAAGAAATGTCCCAACATATCCAGCTCGCCTCTTTACAAATCAGCAATATTTAATTACTGAATTGATAGTCTCCAGTTCATTTACAAAAATAAACACAGCTTGCCTGAGGGCTGCTGCTTCATCCCAACCTGAGCTCAGTCCAACTCTGGCACTGCTGATGGCAGCTCTGCTGGCAACTTGTACGGCACATTTCCAAACATTTCCCAAATATCTCTCTTGGCAGCAAGCATGGGGCATGGGGCCAGCCCCAATCTCCACCAGGAGCCCAGAGTGCCCCATGGAGGTGGCTGTGGTCACAGAGTGCAGTGTTGCACAACCCCCAGCTCGTGCTCCTCCAGCCCAGCACTGCCCAGACCGGGATCGATCCCACAGGAACAGGATCCAAACCCACCCCAGCAGTGGGACAGGGGCTCTGCATGTACCTCTGCTGCAGGTGAGCATGGAGGGGAGATATGAAAACGAAGCTGCAGCACTCAGAAAAACCCCCACAACAAAAAAGAAGCTGCTGTCAGCCACCAGGCGGTGAGCAGGACGGGTTTGGTGACTAAAACTGAAGCTGCACTGCAGGTCATGAACTCAGGGCAGCCACCAGAACAGAGGCCAGTTCCAGTGAAAACACAACCAATCCCAGCAAAAACACCTGGGGTCTGGAGCACTTTGGAGTTCTGTGTCCCTTGGAAAATCCCCAAAGAGCACGGGCAGCCCTGTGGTTCACACTTGCACCACTGCCACCATCCCAGGAAGAAAAATAACAGTCAAAAGAGTTCAGAGATGAGTGTTCAAGCAGCCACCTCAGCACCCAAACCACACAGAGGCTGCTCCAGCTGCATCTTAGAAACCAACAGGCTCAGGGGGCAAAGGGGAATTTATTCTCACTGCCAAGGACCTAGAAAAATAAACCAGCAGAACCTGCTGCCCTGAGAATTAAGGCAGCGTGTGCCAGCTTCAATCATCTCCACTCAGAAAAGCCTGCAAGGTGAGAACCTCGAGCCACACCACCCATTCCAGCCCAGCATCCCTGCCCTGCATCCCAGAGAGCCCAGCCAGGGATACAGGCACTGTGTGCCAGCCAGCTCCAGCTATCAGCAGAGAATCCACAGACATTTCACAGCACAAGCAGACTGCTGGTTTATGGCCCCAAGGCTGTTACAATTAGTAAAACATTTTATTATCCTGCTCAATGGTACAGTGTTCCTCAAACAATAAAAATCCCACCAATTTACAGTAAGCCCCCAGTCCCCTCTGTCCATCCCTGTTTCAAGCAAAGCATTCAGAGATGGAAACCTCAGCATCCCTGTGCCAATCTCACAGGGACACAGCCTTCAGCACAGAGTGGCAGATGAATTATGGAATGCCCTGGCAGGACACAGGGATGGAGGCACCTACCCACTCCCCAGCACCTGGCAACGTGCTTGTGCTGAAATAGGACATGAGCTCTGCACTTCAGAGGGAGCTCCTAACTTTTAATTAACCCACAGACCTTCACCCTTCCTTAATTACTCTGCAGTTGCTTCCTCAGGGGAACAAAGGCCAAGCCAGCAGAGGTGCCACTGCTGGTGACACTCCCACGTTTGCTCCCTGTGAGCCTGACCAGTGACTCCACCATCCTGCTGGAGGATGGTGCTCTGGGAAAGCACTGAGCTCTCCCCCAGCTCCTCCTGCCCAGGGAAGCTGCCCCATCCCTGGAAGAGTCCAAGGCCAGGCTGGATAGAGCTCTGAGCAACTCGGTCTAGCAGAAGGTGTCCCTGCCCATGGAAGGAAGGTGGAACTAGAAGACCTTTAAGATCCCTTCCAGTCCAAACCATTCCATGATTCTGTGATGATTCTGTGATTCCTCTCCATGCCTCTGATCAGGTCCCTCCAACTCTCACCCCTCGTTCAGGGCATGTCTGGGGACCCCCATAGGAGAGGGGAGCCAAGGGTTGCAGCCCCCCTTTTCACTCCCCACGCTTGATGCAAACACAGCTCTTCCCTCACAAAACTGCACAAATATTCCCTTGCAGGAATGTGGGTGGTCAGAGCCTGCCATACAACAGGGAGGAAGAGAAGTCAGAGGAACTGCTAGAAAAAACACCAAGTATCTTCAAAAAATATTTTCCCAATCCACACGCCAAACCCTAAGCCTCAACAAGCTCCATTCTTGCACGCACGAAGATCAGGATCTGCAAATAAAAAATTGTTTCTGCAAGACAAACCCCAAAACCTCAAATTTGCTTAAGAAACAAAATCAAAGTGTTTTATTTCCCCATGCAGCAGCAGCAGCAGCCCTGGAGGCTCTGCCTGAGGGCAGGGCAGGGCAGCAAGGATGGAGCTGCCACTGCTCACTCTGCAGGCAGGGAGGGGAGAGGGGACACTGCTGCACCTCCCCATCTTCCCCAGCTCCTCTGCTCCTTTTTTCCTGTTTCCTGCAGCTCCCACAGGAGCACAGTCCATGCTCCAGGATCTCCAGCAATGCCCAGCCACGCTCGGCACAACCGATGCCATGCAGGCAAGCATTAGGCATCTCCACAAAGCCAGAAACTTTGCACCCACTTCAGCAATGTGTCAGTTTGTGGCCTCCCACTCCCAGCCCCAGCAAGGACAGGCAATAACCACCCACCCCCAAGCCCTGGCACGGGAGAAACCCTTGTGAAACCACCAAGGGAAGAAACGGAACCGGGTCCTTCCGAGCCTGCGCCGCCGCTGCCTCGTCAGCCAAACCGCCCTGCACGGCACATCCGAGCGCCTTCCTGTCTGCCCCAGCCAGCTGGAGCCCTGCTCCTGCTCCTGCTCTGCTGCCACTGCCATCTGCAAACGCTGGGCCACCAAGGCCTGTGCCCTGAGTGCCACCCAGCCACGGGTGTGGGGGGTGGCTGCTTTCCCACCCTCCTTGCAGCTCAGCCACTGCACCACGGGATCCCCTGGAAAAGCTTCCCCTGTCCCAGCACAGCCTGCAGCTCCAGAGCCAACATGCCCGTGGTCAATCCTCCGTGGAGAAGCACCTGGGTGCCCCCCAGAGCCCCCAGTCTCAGTCTGGGGAATGCACGGTGAGAAGCAGCTGCTTGCTTCACTTCCGAGCGCTGTGTGTTGAGCAACCCCTGCTCCTGCTCTTGTTTGCTGTCCTGGGAGGGGACAAGGGGCTCCCACAGCACGGACTGGGATGAAAAGGAGCAAAACGGAATCGTTCACCTTGAAGAGGAAATCTCTGTGAGAATTCCTGCAGGAATTCTGGAGGCAAACAGGGCACTAAAGGCTTGGAAAACAAAGTGAACCAAAGCAGGCAGCCGGCACCAGGGCAAGCTTCTCCCGGGTTCTGTGTGCCTGCTACCTGTGGAATCTGGAGGGCATGAGGCTGAGGTTCCTCAAGGCATCACAAATTCATCACAAGGCACATCTGCACGGTGCCAAATAAAACCACCTGCTGGGGGTTTGTTTTCTCTCTCCAAAAATCTTCTTGACAGTCCCCGTGTTTCAACAGCGCTCCTGCCATCCCACACATCCCCGAAGGCTCAGAGTACTTGTAATGCAAACTGCCTTTGGAAAAATCTCCTTAAATTAGAGACAGAAATTATTAATACAGTTTGTAAAACCTACAGGCAGAGGATGGAAGTGGCACGAGCCTGCCCATGATGGGGAGCCCACCAGTGTCCTGCACAGACCCCAGGCCCCAGCCTGCCACAATGAAGGGAAGCCCCCCAATGCCAGCTGCTGTGGGTGATGCTGGGGAGGACCCACACAATGCCCAGTCCCCCCAAATTCGGGGCTGCCTCCACACAGACTCTGGGCTCCCTCTGGGCTCTGCAGCACAGCTGCTCCTGTGGTGCCACACGCAGCAGCCTCGGGGCACAGATGGCAAACCCCGCTCACATCGGCACTTGGCAGCTCCCCACGAGCACCCCGCAGCATTCCCACGAAACACAATCTGGAAACCTGTTAGCACCAACCACGGATCTCCCCACCCACAGCCACTCAGTGCCCGAGCAGGAGGGAGCAGCACGGCTGTGCCAAGGGGGTCTCACCTCCCCAAACCGGGTCCAAGCACCGGCAGCGCCTGGCAGAGGGTGGCGTCTGAAGGGGTTTCAAGCTGTGAGATGATTTTTGGACAGAGCCCGAGCATGCAAACAAACACAGTGAGGGACAGAGCAAAGGCCTCTGTGATGCAAACCATCCCCTGCCTGCAGAGGAGGGCAGCTCAGCTCATGCTGCTGGTCCCAGTGCCAGCAACTCCAGCCATGAGTCCCAAGGAACTTGAGCTGGACAAAGTGTGGATGTCACATCCCTGCCATGCAAGGCACAGCTGAGTAACAGATGGGCACTGCCAGCAGAGTGCCAGTGCTTTGGGTGGGCTGCAAGGAGCCAGTGCAGCTGCTCAGGAGCCTGTCTGCACCCCCTGCCTGTCTGCATCCCACAGCCACCCCAACCTCGGTGCTGCCAACACCTCTCGAGCCTCAGCAGAGGCTGATGCTGCCTGAGACCCACAGGCACAGCTTCTCACTGGGCACTCACCTGCCCAGGCCAGCATGCTCACCCTCATATAGCAGGGCAGTCCCAATTCTGGCTGAGCTCTGGACACCTGGACAGATGGACAGCCCCAGCCCTTGGGTGCCTCTGTGTATAGCAGTGCTCAGGTTATGGGGGCACGGCTCAGTGCTGGGCTGCCAGAGGAGTGCCATGGGAGGGGGGAGAGGGGACCATGTGCCAAAGAGCAGAATGGGAGAACAAAGGTACAAGGAGGGCCCTGTGCTGAGCACCTTGTCCTACACGCTGTGCATCCTGCACTGAGCACCCTGGGGCCACCTCAGCACACCCTGCACTGCACTGAGCACCCAGCACTGAGCACCCAGCACTGAGCATCACTCGTGAACCCAGCACTGAGCACCCAGCACTGAGCACCCAGCACTGAGCATTACTCGTGAACCCAGCACTGAGCATCACTTGTGAACACAGCACAGAGCACCCAGCACTGAGCACCACTCGTGAACCCAGCACTGAGCACCCAGCACTGAGCACCACTCGTGAACCCAGCACTGAGCACCCAGCACTGAGCATCACTCATGAACCCAGCACTGAGCACCACCCGTGAACCCAGCACTGAGCACCACCCGTGAACCCAGCACTGAGCATCAATCGTGAACCCAGCACTGAGCACCCAGCACTGAGCACCACCCGTGAACCCAGCACTGAGCACCCAGCACTGAGCATCAATCGTGAACCCAGCACTGAGCACCCAGCACTGAGCACCACCCGTGAACCCAGCACTGAGCATCACTCGTGAACCCAGCACTGAGCACCCAGCACTGAGCACCCAGCACTGAGCATCACCCGTGAACCCAGCACTGAGCACCCAGCACCACTCATGAACACAGCACTGAGCATCCTGCGCTGAACACCCCGCACAGAGCTTCCTGTACTGGGCACCCAGCACTACTCTCAGCACTCTGCACCCAACACCCGGCACCGAGGACCGCTCCGTGTCCCCGGTACCGCACACCCAGCCCTGCTGTGTGTCCCCGGTACCGCACACCCAGCCCTGCTGTGTGTCCCCAGCACCGCTCCGATCACGCATCACCGCCCGGCATCCCCAGCCCCGCGCATCGCGCACCCCCCGCACTGCGCACCGAGCATCCCCCGCCGCTCCGCGCCACCCACCGAGCCCGGAGCCGGTACCAGGCAGCGCCCCGAGCCGGTACCAGGCACCGCCCGCCGCGCAGCCCGGCCGCCGCCACCTGCCAGCCGGAGGAGGGGACGAACGGCAGGGACACAGGCGGCGCCCGGCCCGCTCGGCTCCCCCCGCTGCCCCCGGTGCCCCCCGCACTCACCGGGGCCGCCGCCGGCCCGGAGCGGCGCGAGACGCGGCGACGTCACGCGCACGCGGGGCCGGGATCCCCGCCCGCCGCTCCGCGCGTGCGCCGCGCGCGCCGGGCACCGGCGGCACCGGGGGCACCGGGGGACCGAGCCCGGGTTCGTGTCCGTGCCCGTCACCGTGTCCCTGCCCGTGTCTCTCCCGTACCCGTGCCGGTGCTGCTGCCCAGCCGTCCCCTGCCCGCCGCCTCGCCGTTATCCCCCGGTCCCCGCCCCGCTGCCGGTGCTGCCACTGTGCAGCGCTGCCCTCGCTGCTATCGCTGTAATTAATCACCGCCGTCGCTAATTAGCGGCGTGGGAAATGCCGCTCGAGGTGCCCCACCGGGAGGCTAACGGGATGGGAAAGGGGAATGAGGCCGCAAAGGAGCGCCCGGTGGGGAGGGGGGAAAAAACCTCCTTGGAAGTGAATCGGTCTTTGATGGACTGTACTTTCGGATGTTAATTAGTGCCCAGCTGGATCCCACCCGCGGGGACCCCTCGCAGCCCCCCGGTCCCGCAGGCTGGAGCCCGCCCTGGTTCCGCAGCTCCCGGGGCACCCTGAGCTCCCCAACTGAGAGGGTCCCCACGGGGGTGGCGGGGTTGGGCTGCAGAGCCTCTGCCACCCCCTTATCCCACACCGAGGGTCTCCTGTGTCCCAGCCCCAGCACGGAGAGCTCCCGCATGAGACCCATCCCCTGCCCAAACCCTCCTCCACCGTGCCCCACCCTGCTCCAGCACAAAGCTGGCACATCCCGCCGAGCAGAGCCGCGTTCATGCACCACCGACCCCCGAGCAGCTCTAATCTTCTGGTTTTTTTTAATTTGCCTCACAAGGTAGAGTACATCCAGGGAATGTGCAATGTACAAGGAAAGTGCTGGGCAGGCGAGCGCGAGGGGAGGCGGGGGTGCCCCACGGGGCCCGGGACTCGTAGCTAGCAGGCGGCACGCTCAGTCGGAGGGCGCGTCGGGGGTGACAAAGGTGCCCTTCTGGTCCCACTGCATGTCCCGGATGCGGCGGATGGACTGGATCTGGGGCTGGAAGGCAGACCACTCATTCCAGTGTCGGAAGTCTCCGGTCTCAAAGAGGTACTGGTAGCCTCTGTAGCCAGGGTACTGGTACCCGACCCAACTGCGGGAAGAGCAAACAACAGGGCGCCTGAGCGGGGTCGGCAGCTCCAGGCAGCAGCCACACGCCTGGCGTGTGCTCAGGGGGCTGGTGGAGCTCCCTTGGTGGGCACCAACCCCTGGGGGGCAGGCCACACCACCCAAAACAGCCACACCATCCAAAACCAGCCACCCAAAACCAGCCATGCCACCCAAAACGACCACAGCACCCAAAACAGCCACAGCACCCAAAACAGCCACGCCATCCAAAATATCCATGCCACCAAAATATCCATGCAGCACTTTCTGGCTGCCTGGGAGCCCGTGGCAGCCAGCTGGGGAGGACAGGGAGCCTGGCACGAGGCAGCTGCCACTGCAGCCCAGCTTACGTTCCACTGGGCACCTGCACGCTGCCCACGCGGTCGCAGAAGCCATAAGCCCAGAGGCTGGGCACGTCGTCCTCCTGGATTTCCATCTTGTTGCCCTTGAAGTCAGCAGACTCGTAGAGGGAGATTTTGTGGTCCTCAGCCTCCTGGGGAAGACAGAGGGAGGGTGCTGGGCAGTGTGGCCGAAGCCCTGGAGCTTTGCTGCAGCGAGGCATCGAGCAGCAGACCCTACCAGGCTCTCTGCTCCTGAGCACTCACCATTTTGATGGGACGCATGGACATGAAGCAGTCGCTCCGGTAGCTGCTGGACCAGGTGTCCCAGCGAGGGTACTCGCCCTTCTCCAGGATGAACATCTCCCCACGCATGTTGGCCTGCTCGTAGGCCACCCAGCTGGGGAGAGAGGAGGGCAAAGAGCAGGTCAGGTACCACCCAGCAGTTCCCCTCCTGCTCAGCCAGCTTGCAGGACAGTGGAGGGGTCTCCAAAAAGGCTGTGGCCCCACCGCCCTGCTCCCACCTTTCTCCCAGCCCACGCACTGTGGCCTGTGCAGAGCCAGCGCTGATCCATGGGGTCTGGGCTGGAAGCTCACTGGTGTGTGAGTGTCCAAACCTGCAGCAGCCATCAGCACTCACAGTGCTCCTCTTCCTGCTGGGGAGCAGCAGGACCCCTGCACAGCTGGTGACCTCACAGAGTCGGCTCAGGACTCTGTTGTCCCTCCTGCCTGGGCTGTGCAATCCTGGCACGCCTCACTGCTCCAGCAGCAGCCAGTGCTGGCACCCATCCCACTGCCGAGCATGGGGCTCACTCAGCTGCAGTGTCACCTCTTTAGCAGAGCCACGAGGTGCTGCAGTGCTGGGGATGTCGTGGGTGTGGGGCCTCAGAAGCCCCCAGCACCACAACAGTCCTGCATTTGCTGCTTCCCATTTCCCTGCAAAGCAGCTCTTCCTGCAGATGCCAGCAGGGGTTTTCCTGCTGGCAGCAGATGTGTTCAGGTACCCAGGCTGCGCAGCCTCAAGCTGACTGCTAAAGCTCAGATTGGTTGTTTTGCTTTCATCTTTCCCTAAACACAGTTTTGGGTGCAGAGTCCCATCGGCGACTCTCAAGGACCCCAATGACACCCAGTTCTCTGTCCTCCCAATTCCACCCTCTCTATGTCTAGTGCAGCTTCCCAGGTATCATATCTGAGCTCCTTCTAGGCTGCTTCATCCCCCATTTGTTTCAAGAAGAGATGGATATTCTGGGCTCCTAATAAAAAAGTCATCAGTGCTGCATGGTGTCATTCCAGGTCACCCTCTCAGTCCCTCAGGGATGCTGTCAGGACAAGCCATGTCCTGTGCATCCTCCCCACAGCACTCCCAGCCCCCCTGCATTCCTGGGCACGCCGTTTCCAGCCAGGCACAGCGTGGTGGGATGCTCTTTCAACATGGAGATCATCCGTCTGCTCAGTTATCTGCTTTGGGGATCGTTTTTGTCCCTGCCTGTGTCAACTGTTCCCACGGCTTTGAGACCTGCCCAGCCCCCTCGTTGCTGCTCGGCTGCCTGGGTGCAGGCATGTGCTTGTCCCTGCCCATCCCTGCCTGCTCCAGCCTGGTCCAAGGATCCCACATCTCCTTGACTTCTCTAAAATCTGCAGGTCCCTTGTATTCCATGGACAGCTCCAGGTAGCTGAAATGATGGACACATTTCCTCAGCCCTTGGCTTTGCCTCTGGTGGCCTTTGCTTTGCACGTGGCCCTGGCATCCTTGCCACCCATCCTGGCCCTCCTGTCCTCCTCAAAGGAGATCCAGGATGCCCGCTCTGCTCCGTGCTGGCCGAGCTGTGCTCTGCTCCAGGCAGCAGGGAAATGCCCCTGCACTTCACATTGTGCCCAGGGTGCCCCCAGGCTGTGTCCCCACCCACCAGGAACACTCCCAGGGACACGGCCCCCTCCGTGGCTGGGGTCACTTACGGTCCAGAGGTGACAATGACACTGCGCACCCGGTCGAAGCCACGGTCAGCCAGGTTCAGGCACTCGGCAGTGAACTCCATCTGCCTGCCCTGGAAGTTCTCCTGGTCAAAGACAACGATCTGGGGGTGCAAGGAAAGGGTTGGATGAGGACAGGCATGCTCAGGGAGGGCAGGCTGCTGCAGTGTGACCCCACTGCTCCACGTGTCCCCCTCGGCTCTCCAAGCCTTCCTGCAGCTTCGGGTCTGGTGCTGCCCATGCTGAGCTGGGCTCTGTGCGTGGCCATGCCCAGCACAGCCTGAGCACAGGAAGGTTGCCCCCAACAGCTGTTCCTGCTCCAAGATGGCCTCATCCTGGCCCTGGTTGTGTTGCTGCCAGTGCCCACACTGGTGGAAAGGAGCAGTCCAGGTGCTCTGTGCTGTGGCCTTCTCAACCTGGCTCGGTGTCACCGGAGCCCTCGCATCACTCGCCCCCCGTGCCAGCCCTGCTGCAATGCCTCGGTGGCACATTGACCTGGCATCACTGTGGCACTTCAGTGCTGGCTCTGTCCCCCCTAGTGTCCCCTTCACCTCCCCACCAGACCCCTGCATGCAGGGGGTGACCAGAGGGAGCAGGTGACAGCAGCCAGCCCTGACACCACAACCCAAGGGAGAGCACTCCCACAGCCTGTGCTCCCCAACAAGCTGTCCTAGCCAAGGGACCTTCAGACTGTTCCTCCTGGAGCAGCTGCCCAAATCCCATTCCTGCTGTCAGAGAGACAGAGCAGGGATGGCATCACCCACACTTCCACCCTCCTTCCCCCTGGAACAACCCTCCTGCCCCGGAGATGCCGCCCTTGTCCCTCAGCCCGGAGCGTGTCCCTGCGCGTGGGGAGCACTGGGCTTACCCTGAAGGCTTCTGGGGAGGGCTCCTCGCCCTTGCTGTTTGCGACAGGAGCTGGGTCGAGGGATGGAGTCGGCGCAGGAGCCGCCTTCTCCTTCTCATCCGCAGCCTGGCTGGGAGCAGCGGGTTTTGTGGTCTCAGACATCGCGGTGGTGGGCTCAAGTCTGTGACGGGGCACCAGCAGCAGGTTAGAGGGAGGGAGGCACGGGCGTGGGCAGCCACAACCCGCCCCAGGAACGGTAACATCTGAACGGGGACTCTCAATGGGGTGGGTGGGCAGGGCCAGGAGAGGAGCTGCTGGAAGGTTCTCCAGCAGGCACAGGCAGGGGTGCTGCCTTCACCAGGGGGATCACAGGAGGTCCTGGAGTCCACACTCTCCTTCTGTGGTCAGCAGAGCCCTGAGCATGGTCCCAGCACTGTAGGGGTGCCCAGGGATAGGGCCTGATGCTGTGCCAGGCACCAGGGACGTCCTGCATGGGGTGCACCTGGGAGCCCGGGGGGCACCGGGGCAGCGTGTGAGGGGTGGGAAGGGGACAGCCCTGGTCTGCTGAGGGCCTGCAGCTGGCACCCTGCTGTGGCCCCGCAGGTGAGTGTCACCAGCAGCTCCCCGGGGAGTGGAGGGCGGTGGGATGCTGAGGTGCTCCCAGACGTGACCACCACAGCGGTGGCCACGGCTTAGACCCTGAGTTTCCCTCTCCCCACCTCGGGTCCGGCTGCAGCCCGGTGCCCGGGGACTTTGTCCTCTTACCTGGGCAGCTGCTGCTTCTTGTTGGAGTGAGCGGGCTTGTGTTTCGGGGCGCCGCGAGGCCCCCACTTTATAGCCTGGCAAGGGCAGACCCCCGGGCGGGCGCACAAAGGAACTGCCAGCTCATCAGTGTCTGCGCGGCCGCCCAGTCATCACATCCTGCAAAGCGCTGGGCGAGCTGGAAGCCTCTCCCCGGCCCCGTGCCCAGCCGCTGAACCCAGCACTTTCCTTTGTGCCCCCGGCACAACAGAAGACCTGACCGTGCCACTTTGCAGCGCGCCCGGCACCCGCTGCCCCGCGTGCGGCCGCCCCGGCAGGGCATATATAGCCCTGGCACGGCCCGGCCGGCGCCGGCACCGGCACAGGAACACCTGCCCTGCCCAGCGCCCCGGCCCCGCGCCCGCCGGGACACCCCGCTCCCGAGCGCTGCCACCGCGCACGGTGCGGCAGCCCCGCCGCGCCCGGGTCTGTCCCCTCCGAACACTGAGCCTCTCGCTTGGAGCATCGCTCCGTGCCCGCAAGCGCCGGCAGCGCTGCCCTGGAGATGCCAGAAAGCGAGACCTGAGTGCTCTGAAATGCTTCAGGAGTTGGGTTTTTCCAGAACGATGTGTAATCGAAGCTGACACTTTCCCAGCCACTCGAGTGTCTGAAAACAGTGTTTGTTCTCCCTTGGGAACGTCTCTGCTCACTGGCAGGGCTCTTCCTTTGTTTTTTAGCCCATTTTCCCTGTGCTGCGGTCACCCTGTAGCACGCCTGGTTCTGCCACCACCATATTCATGGTTTTGGGGCGTCAGCTCTGTCTGACTGGCGCAGGAGGGTCGTGGGGTGGCTGATGGGGGATGCACTGGCACCAGTCCCTGCAGCATCTCAGCCTCTAGTGCCACATCTCCCCCACCCCATGGCACCTCGGGGGGACTTTCCCTGAGTCTCTCTGAGCCTTTGATCAGCTCTTCTGCACCTCCACACCCCTGTCCAGCACCCCCGGCTTCCCGCAGCATCCAGCACCAGCCGTGCCTCACCCGAGGGTGTGCGGGCAGAGGGCTCAGAGCCGCGTGTGCTGCCCTCCTCTTTTGTTCCTCTCATGTGTCACCCAGCAGTGGTGGGATCCAGCTGCACCCTCTGGGCTATTGCACAAAATCCCGAACAAAAAGAACGCATTGATGCCTTCCTTTCCCGAGGTTTTTCAGGAGGTGTGCTGTGCCCGTGACATGGCTGAGTGTGGGGTCTGCTGCTCCATCACCCTGGGCGCTGGCCCAGTCTGGTTCTCACCTCGATGCTGGGCAGCGTTTTATGCTTCATGATTTCAATTTGTGCTCGTTTCCATGGTTTTTATTCAGATTTCTAATTTAGCCTGCCCTCTCTTCCTCCCAGAGCCAGTGTGGGTGTTCTTCCTGTGCTGCCTCCTCTGTGCCTCCTGGGCATTAATCAGCAGGTCTCACCCACCCCTGCTCCTGACTCTGCTTTCCCTCCCAGCCCCCAGCACTTTTGAACCTGGGCATTGGATAAACAGCTCAGAGGGGCTGAGCTCTGCTCCTGATGGCTGCCTTGCTTGTTACTGAGCACTCAGCATCCCTGTGGGTATCCCTGAGCCAGTGCTGTGGCAGGCCTGGCAGCAGAGATCGATCCTTGGCCATTCCTGAGCCCCCAGACGCAAAATCTCTGCCCTGCCATGGACCCTGTGCGCTGTAAAGCCCCTCACTGCACCATCCCATCCTGTGAGATGCTCAGCTCCAGCACAGCAGAGCTGCCCCAGCAGCAGACAGCCAGAGCTGGCACAGCCTGGCTGTGGAGGGCACGGGCACGAGGGTTTGTTCTGTGAGTCCCACTGCCCGTGGATCTCCTGCTGCTGCATCCCTGCCTGGCACTGAGTGGCACCCAGGGGGCACAGCTCGGGCTCCATGAGCATGTCCCACTGCCAGGACACGGCGTGGACAGCGAGTGTGTCACTGTGGTGGTCACTGTGCTGGTGGCCAGCGCCAGCTGAGTTGAGCTCAGGCCGCAGTGAGAGGCCAGGGACAAATTGTGCCAGTGCCAAGAGGGTTTGCTGGGTTTGCAGGTGGCAGGGACAGCCCGTGCAGCCCTGCTGTGCCCTGGGGCAGCCAGTTGTGCTGAGCCTCCCCAGCTGCCCTGCTCTGCCTCCCCCAGGGTGCCCGGGGCTCACAGGGCTGCTGCAGCTGCATGAGGGGAGCTCTGGCTCAGCCTCCTGGCAGTTTTCTGGCAAATTCTGTCCCTAAACGCAGCATTCCCTGGGAACACGGGTTTTCCCATTGGGCTCAAGAGCCTCCATTGCTTGCAGCCTGCTCTGAAGGGCAGGCTGGGTAGGTGCCTCTGCCCGGGCTTTGGAGCCCTGGCACCACCCTGAGATGATTTGTGAGGTGCATGGGTCACTGTGAGCAAAGCTGGAAGGAGTTTAGGTCCCCAAAATGTGGTGGCAGCAGACTCTTTCCTGTGCACAGAGACAGGAGCTCTTCCCAAGTCATGACCTGCACCTCCAGTTCCTCCCGTGCCTTTGCAAACCCCCACCACCCCTTTCCATGCCCCTGGTCCCCACTTCTTGTGGTTTCCATGGCTGTTGTGTGCCCAACCTGCAAAGAGCTGCCCCAGATTTCGGGGAGAGCTGCTTTGCCCTTGCAGGGAGAGCAAGTGGAGACGTGTCCTTCCTCCCACTTCCCAGAAACGGGTGAGGAAACCTCCCCGCGCCCCCAGTGCAGGCAGCGCTGCCAGAGCTGGGACACGGCCCCAGCCCAGCCCCAGGCCAGGGAGGGCACATGGCAGGAGCGCTGGCAGAGCCTGGGGGCGATGCCCGGCCCTGGAGCTGTGGGGCGGGGGTCAGAGCCCGTGCCCGGTGGGCCAGCTCGACGTCCCGGCTCATCAGCGTCTCTGACACGGCGCCTTTGTTCCGCCCGGTCCCTCCTCCCCGCCATGTGCTGAGTTAGGGGTTTCAGTAATGCTCCCCTGGGCTCTGTCTCTATCTGGAGGCTATAAAAACCCAGCGAGAGGCTGCCGGACATGTCACCTCCCTGGGCACCAGTGTCTCACCCCAGGTAAGCGCTGGAGCCTGGGGCAGCTGCCCTGTGCTCATGGCTGGGGCCTGGGAGCGAGCAGCTGTGGGAGCAGGTGGAGGAGCATCCAAGATCTGGGGCTAGACCTGTCCTCGGCGCCGGGAGCTGTGGTGGGGGTTGGGGATTGGGGATTTGGGATCGGGGGCTGTCCCTGCCCGTGGCAGTGGCAGGGTGTTGATGCTCAGTGTGGGCACGCAGCCGCCTCCGCAGCGCTCCCGGCTCAGCCCTGCCCTGCCTGCACCGGCTGCCAGCACCGGGGCTTTGGCTCAGGGAACTGCCAGTGGGAGGAGGAGTTTCCCTGGGCACGGGCAGGGATGTCTGCCAGGGCCAGGTGCCCACTGGGCTAGGTGCCCGCTGCTCCACATGGCCCTGGTGGCAGCTCTGGCCGGGCAGGCAGAGCCACAGAATGGAGCAATCCCCTGATCGTCCCCCACACTGCTGGTGAAGGGATGTGCTGGGCTCCTGAGGTCATTTTCATCTGGGCAGAGAGGCAGCTTTAACTGTCACCCCTTCCTCTGTGCTCTGGCAGAGCCAGCATGACCCACCGCTGCAAGAAATCCTCCGGTCTCTGGAAGGTAGGGGAGCCTGGGCAGGACCAGCACCACGCCCTGTGAACACCCGGGAATGGGGCTGCACTATCTGCTCGGGGCCCCGGCACCCCCAGAGCCCCCTGACTCCCTCTGTTCCCCCCAGATCGTGGTGTGGGATGAGCCTTTCTTCCAGGGCAAGAAGCACGAGTTCACCACCGACTGCTACAGCACCCTGGAGCACGGCTTCAGCACCGTGCGCTCCTGCAAGATCGAGAGCGGGGCGTGAGTGGGGGTCCCGGGGCACTGCCACCCCACGGTGCTGCGGGACCCCACCGAGAGCAGGGGGGTTGCAGGATGGAGGCCCCCAGTGCCTTTTGCTGGCCGAGCCTCCTGCTCTGGGCACCAGCCCGGCTGCGAGCGGGGCGGTGGGCACCCCGGGGGTCTCACCCCTCCCGCCCCGCAGGTGGGCAGGCTTCGAGCACTGCGGCTTCCAGGGGCAGCAGTTCGTGCTGGAGCGCGGCGAGTACCCGTGCTGGGAGGCGTGGAGCGGCAGCAATGCCTACCATGTGGAGAGGATGTGCTCCTTCCGCCCCGTCGCCTGCGCCGTGAGTGCCCCCGCCCCGGCTCGCCCCGCGGGGCGGCCCCCGGAGCCCAGCGCTGGCCGCGGACAGGGTGGCAGCGCCACAGCCGTGCCCGTCTCGGCCGCAGGACCACGGACGGAGCAGGTTGATGCTCTTTGAGCAGGAGAACTTCCAGGGCAAGCGGGCAGAGATGAGCGACGACTGCCCCTCGCTGCCCGCCCTGGGCTGGGGCAGCAGCACCGTGGGCTCCTTCCTCGTCCGCTCGGGCGCGTGAGTACCGGGGCTGGCAGCCTGTGGGACCGCAGCAGAGCCGGGGATGCTCCGGCAGCTGCCGGGACCCTCCCGCGGCCCCGCGGTGCCGCCAGCCCCGAGCCAGCGGCGCTCTCCGCTCTGTCGCAGGTGGGTCTGCTCGCAGTACCCGGGCTACCGGGGCTTCCAGTACCTCCTGGAGAGCGACAGCCCCGCGGGCGAGTACAAGCACGTGCGGGAGTGGGGGTCCCACGCGCAGACGGGCCAGGTCCAGTCCATCCGCAGGGTCCAGCAGTGAGCGCGGCCCCGCAGCCCCCGCGCCCGGGCACCGTCCGTCTGTCCCGCGGGCGGCGGGGACAAAGCTCAATAAAGGCTCAAGTTGTCCAAGGCGGCGCTGGCAGTTGGGGATGAGGGCCATGGGGTGCGTGGCCGGCAGTGGTGCCACTCTCGGGGGCAGCGCGGGGCTCTGCAGGGGTAGGGATGAGGTGGAGGGGAATTTTTCTGCCCGGCTCTGCAGGATCCCCACATCCCACCACCCCACAGACACCATCTGCTCTTCCAGCACCTCCCAGGGGCTGAAAGGAGCTGCAGGATCAAGCAAGTGTGCAGCTCTCCCCGCATCCATGCACACCCTGTACCCATTCCAAGCGCTCTCACACAGCTATACACACCCCTCCACCCATCCCGGCACCCATCCCTCACTCCTGCACACCCAGTGTGCAGCCAAAGCTGGAAATGCAGCAGGGAGAGGCTGGTCTGGAAAAATTCCTCATTTCAGAAGATCTCTGAAGGAAAGGTTTGATGCGGTGAAAATGTCCCATCCATGACATTTGCAGCAGCAAGGCCACCAGCGGAGGAAATGCTGCCCAGCAAGGGATTCTCTCTGCAGGAAATCACAATTAAAAAGGCAAAATAGAAGAAGAAACAAAAAGTTTTGGGATGGGCTGAGTGAAACTCTCCTGCGCCCCAGGACAAACCCGTCCGGGGCCGGCAGCCAGGGAGACCCGAGGAGCAGAACTTCCCATCAGTTCCACAGCCACAGCTGGGTGGGACCCCCATCCTGGGTACCCCCTGTCCCTGCGCAGCTCCAGAGCCCTGGGGGGACGCGGGATCCGGGAGCGGGGCCAGCACACGGCCAGGCACGGTGGGCAGCTGGCGGCGAGACCAAGGGTCCCCGGGGACCCGGCGGGGACTCGGAGAACAATGCGGGAGCCCAGCAGCTGCACAGCGCTGTGGAGGGGCTGTCACAACCCTCGGACGGGAGGGGGGCCGTCCCTGGCATGGGGGGCTGTCCTCGGACGGGACTGTGTCCCCGAGCCGGGCTGGTCTGTCTGCCATCCTGCCCAGCATGTCCCCAGGGTGCCCCCGACAGCCCCTTGTCCCGTGTCCCCTGGGTCACACACACGGCTGTAGGGAGCCCGTGATATCGCGAACCATGCCCCGGCAGGGAGTGACAGCGGATTTTGCAGCGGCTGTCGTGACAGAGGGGTCCCCAGGGTCTCCCGCAGCGGGAGCGGTGCGAGGACGGTGCTGGGAGGGATGGAGGAGCGGTGCTAGGATTGATACGGGAGCGGTGCGGGAGCGATGCGGGGAAAAGGTGACTCGGCCGCATTTCCAGCATTAAAATTTAATGCGAGTTGCAGCATCCTCCTGCGCCGTAGGTAGGGCCGGGGGGGCCGGGGGCTGCTGGAGGAGGAGTTTGCTTGGCCGCCTCTTCCTCGGGGATGCTCTGGGAAAGCTCCAGCACAAAGGAGCGGCGCGGCGGGCAGGAGCGAGAGGAACCGGAGCCCCCCAGCCCCAACCCGGCCCCCCGGGAGCAGGTAACGCGCTGCGGACATGGCTCGGCTCCCTGAGGACGGGGATGGGGCGCCGGTGGGGTCTGGGGAGCCCGGGGGTCGCCCCCACCTCCAGGGGGGAGAGGGAGGCGATGTCACCCCGGGACTCGGGGGGTGCTGCGGGCATCGGTCCGAGAGCTGCGGAGCCGGAGGACGAGGCTGCTGCCTCCTCTCCTCGCCCAAAAAATACCCCCCTTCTCAATATATTATTCCCTGGTTATAAATACCCACGAGAGGCTCCCCCTAGGCAGGACACCCCCTTCCCTGGGGGTGCCAGGCTGGGGCAGCCCGGGCCCCCTCCCTTTGTTAGGGCAGGAGCAGCCGCGCATCCCGCAGCGATTCCCGGCCACATCCCGGTGATCCCGGCCACATCCCGGTGATCCCGGTCCGGAGGCTGCACTGGGCATCCTGCCCCCCCCTCGGACACCATCTACAGCCCCCGGCCCAAATCAGAACTAACTGCTGCACCGCTTGTTTGTATTTTTTTTTTTTTTTTCCAGAATCCTCATCAAGAATAGGGCTTCTGCCAGGTAAATGGATTCTTGCCTGATTTTCAATGCTCCTGGGAGGATTTGTAGCCAAAATGCTGTTTTACTGCATTGTCTCGAAGCCCCCACTTTCTGCTAAAGCTGATGAACCTAGGCGGGGGTTAGAGGCGAGGCTGGGGCCAGCAGCCCCAGGGCACAGCCCAGCCCTTCCTTCCCCTCAGAATTAACCTGGCAGATGCTCTTCTTGCGGAGCCATTTTCTCTCCCCCATTGTCTCACAGCCTTTTGTGTGTGCGGGTAGCTCCTGCCCGGCGAGCCAGTGGGAGCCCAGAAATAATCAGATTTTCAGGCGTTGTGGGCTTTCAAGGAGCCTTTCACACCCTCACACCCCCCTTGTGCCGGGCTGCCCAGCCCCAGAGCTGCAGACAAAGGCAGCAGCGCCTGGCACCACTGCAGCAGCACCGGAGCCTGGGCTGTGCCAGAGCTGGGCTCTGCTGCAAGGCAGTGAGGGTCGGGCCAGAGCACAGGGCTGGGTGTCTGCCCACCCCTCTGGGATGTGGTCAGGGTGCCCGGATGCCACATCCCAGAGATCATCTCTCTGGGATCTCTCCCGGCAGAGCTGTGCACTCATCTCCCTGCTCCTGCCTGCAGTGGAGCTTGGGCTCCTCTCCCTCCCTCCCTCCTCACTCGAGGATGGCTTTAGCCCCATTTAATTCGGGTGTCCAGCCCATGGCCACAGAATGTGCCACCCACGCGTGTGGCAGAAGCAGCTCAAGCTCCCGCCCAAGACGAGTGTTTAGGTGAGTGCTGTCTGCACAAAATTGCTTTCCCCCCCTCTCTGCTGGGATGTGCTTCATTCCCAGGCCAGGGAGTCCACCCTGCCCCAGCACAGGCACCTCCCGCTCGGATCCAGGCAGGGGACCCATCTGCCAGATGCTCAGTGGCATCTTCACAGCCCATTCCCTCTGCCCGGCCCCACCGCAGCTGGGTCACAAACGCTGCCGGGACGTGCTGTCCCCTCGGGAGGGACTGTCCTGCCTGCGGGTGCGGTGACAATGGGCCGTGGGAAGCAGGAGCGGTCCGCAGCTGAGCTGCAGAGTCATCACGGCCCCGCTCCCCCGGGACCTGCTGCCGTCCTGGTTTGCCCAGGGCAGGGCAGGGCACAGACTGGGCTGGCTGCTGGCACCGGCCGCGTGTCCCCAAATCCCCGAGGAGATGGAGCAGCAACCACTGCAGCATGCTGTGATCTCCAGTAGCCCCAGTTTAACCAGTGGAACAGCAGGGTCCCAGTGACTCAGCTTTACCACACGGCAGCGGCAGAGGGCAGTGGCAGTGGCAGTGGCAGTGGCAGTGGCATTGGCAGTCAGTCCCTGACTGCAGTGTGGAGGTTCCAGAGACAGGCAGGGACAGTTTGGGGCGTTGCCACCATTTCTGGTGTGGTGGTTCTGATGCCCCCCTGTGCCTGGCTCAGCTCCTCCACTCTGCAGGGGGACAGGGACAGTGGGGTCTGTGCCCAACCCTCCTGCCAGTCTCCTGCCAGCTCGGCTGGGCTGTGCCTGAGGACGGTGCCCTGTTTCTCTCCCTTGCTGCGTTGGTTGTTTCTTTTGCAGCTGCTAATGACTGACCTGAGGTCTGTTCACACAGTCCCCTCGCTGCCTCCACAGCACGGAGCCACAAGGAACAGGGGACATTGCACAGCACTCCTGTAGCTGGCTACCACAGGTAGGACTCTGGGGAGGGGACACAGTGCCAGCCCCCTGCTCTTCCACCCCTCGTGAGCAGGGAGGGTGTGGGTGGTCAGGACCAGCCTTCCTCCCCATCCCCTGGAGGGTTCTCCCCAGGCCCCAGTGGGGTGCAGGGGTTCACACCATCCCTAGGGCCACCTGCATGAGAGGATGTGTCACCCACGTGTGCCCAGCAGTGGGGAGGGGGTGGCTGCCACAGCCCAGGGTCTCACAGCATCTCTGCTCCTCAGTGCCACCACCCCAGGGGCACGGCCCCAGCTCCTGCCTGGCCACACTGACCATACCCAGGAGGGAGCAAGGCTCAGAAACCACCACCACGACCAACACATGATGCCAGAGCCGGGCTGGCCCCAGCAGAGCACCCTGGTACCCGCTGCCAGGGCATGGAGCCAGGAGCCCGGCCACTGCGGGGGACACAGCCCGGGACACTGCGGTGGTGACACCTGAGGACACGGGGCTGTGCATGCATGTGGCTTCCCTGTGAGGTGCTGGGGTGTCCTTGCTTCCTGCTGCTCCCACCCAGTCCTGTCCCCTTCCCTGAGCACAGTGTAGGAGGAGAGAGAAGGAAAAGGGAGTGGGGGCAGAGCTGTGCCAGCTCCTCGTGGTGACACATGGCCAGAGCCCAAAGGGATCACTCTGTCCCCACTGATCCTGCCCTTCCCTCTGTGGGTGAAGCCCTGGTGCTTTCTGTGTCTGGGCAGGACCCTGCCTCGGCTCCCCTTGGAGAAACACCCAGTTTGTGGAGCATCCTGGGGAGGAGCATGGGCAGTGAATCCTCCTCCTGTGGCCTCTGCAGTGGCCCTGTTAGCTGTCACCATGTCCTCCCGAGCAGCCACTTGGACCCACACAGGCAGAAGGGCAGGGGGTGCAGTGGGCTGGGGGCAGACACAGCTCATGGCAGGTCTTACAGCCTTGAAATCCAAACTGGAAAAGCGTCCTCTTGGTGACCAGAGGAGCTCATGCTGTGGGAGGAGGTGACCCAAAGGGACACGGGGCAGGGGCTTTCCTGGGTGCCCCATCCCAGCCCTGTTTCTTGGGGCACAGAGTTCCTGCAGCCCTTGGAGCTGCTCAGCCCCATGGAGATGCAGCTGCTGATGGGGAGGGGGTGAGCTGAGGGCCACCTTTCCTCTGCTCCATGGTGGTTTTCAGACCTGGAGCAGCTGCTGTGGTCTCTGCTGGAGCCCTGCTCTTGCAGAGCTGCCTGGAGCCTTGCCCCAAACACTGCCAGTGATTCCTTCATCCCCTTCTCCTCTGCTTCTTCCAGCTCCTTTAGAGTCCTTCAGGTACTGCTGGGACTGTGTCCTCCATGCTCTCTCACCTTTCCCAGGGGTGGGAAGTACATGTTGTGATGGGACACTCACTGCTGGGGCCTTTGGTACCTCCCTGGCAGGGATCAGAGGGGCAGATGCCTGCTGAGCATTTCATTCAGAGACAGGTTGTTACACCAGCTGAACCCTCCACTAACACCTTCCCAATATCAAAGCCCAAAAACGCCTCCTGCTCTCGTGAGCCAGAGCCCTGCTGCTGACAGGCCTGGCTCTGCATGCTGCCAACATTAACCTACTAACCTGCTGGGACCCCTGTGCCCCCCGGGGCTGCCACAGCCCCTGGCACACAGACTAACCCACTAACCAGCCCAGTGCATGCCCTACTAACCCTCAGCAGCCCTGCCTCGCACCCACTAACCACGGCAGCAGCGCTGCCTTCAAAGGGAACAGAAAAGCTGGAAAGGGGTTTGGAAGTGGCAGCTGTCGGTGCCAGGCTGCACAGGCAGGGACAGGCAGGGACAGGAGAGAGGACTGGCTGCCCAGCACTGGGCAGGAGTGGTGTTGGGCACCCCTGTGCAGGATCAACCTCCTGTGCAGGCTGCCCCAGTCCTGGGCAGCAGAGGTGACCAGCAGCCCCAGTTCTGGGCAGCAGAGGTGACCAGCAGCCCCTGCCCTGGTCAGCAGAGGTGACCAGCAGCCCCAGTTCTGGCAGCAGAGGTGACCAGCAGCCCCAGTTCTGGTCACAGAGGTGACCAGCAGCCCCAGTTCTGGGCAGCAGAGGTGACCAGCAGCCCCAGTCCTGGTCACAGAGGTGACCAGCAGCCCCAGTCCTGGTCAGCAGAGATGACCAGCAGCCCCAGTTCTGGTCACAGAGGTGACCAGCAGCCCCAGTTCTGGTCACAGAGGTGACCAGCAGCCCCAGTTCTGGTCAGCAGAGGTGACCAGCAGCCCCAGTTCTGGTCACAGAGGTGACCAGCAGCCCCTGCCCTCAGCAGCACGAGGAGAGGGTTTCTCCCCACACGCCCTGCCCAGCTCTGCCTGTGGAGCCTGTTGCTGACTAGGAGCCTAAAACGGTTTTATCAGCAGAAGCTTTTCAGTTCCTTTTTAAGCCGGTAGATCTCTGTTACTAACACATTCCTGAACTGAATTAAACAAACTAACCATTGCTGCTTTTCTCTTCATTTCTCTTCCAGTGTGTGTGTCCTCTAAGGCAGACCAGTGCCCTGCTTCTGTTACTAACCTGAACTTCTGTTCCCACTGTACTAATCCTCCCTGACTGTTTCTCTCTTGCTACTAACAACTCTCTTTGCACTTTGCCTCTTGGGTACTGTTTGCCATGACAAGTGACGGTGGCTCCTCCTGCACTTACCTGCAGCACCTGATTTTCTGTGCTGCTGAGCATCCCTGCCTCCCATTTTGCACCATGGGAAAGAAGATGCTCAGGCTGGGGCACTTTGAATATTTCCCTCTTGGCCCTTTTACCAACAAATTTCAAGTGGCACAATGAGGAAAAGAGGCCGAGTGGCAATAGGACAGTACAAAGCCATTAATAATGATCAGTAATGGCTGCAGAGGCCCAGCAAACCCAGTTTGCAAAGAGATTCAGCCACAGAGTGAAGATACTGCCATGAGCCTGAGCTTGGGGCTCCCCTGAGGCCCCAGGTCACCTGTCATGGGGAATGTTCTCGTGCTGCTCCCAGCATTGGTGCTCCTGGGCTCCTCTCTCCACCCCCTTTGTCTCTCCACAGTTTATCTTGTGCCTGGTGCATGTGGAAGCTGCTGCTGGCAGCGTGGCCCTGACTAACAGCTCTGACCACGGGGGTGGTACCTGCAGGGTCCCCTGGCCCCAGGCAGGGTGGGCAGTGGGTGTCACAGGGGGCTCTGCCACCAGGTGATGGAGCACAGCTTTGCTTTCTGTCCTTCTGTCAGCCAGATAAATGTCCTGGGACTCTGCCAGGGTGAAGGATCCAGACCCTGCCTGCTGGTGTGGGTTTGGCACATGGCAAGGCACTGACAGCGTGTCCAGTGGGACAGAGCCAAGCTCTGTGTGCCAGCAGGGGATGGTGGCCCTGTGCTGCTGGCAGGGCTAGTGAGGACATCCAGACTGGCTGCTGGAGGGACACAGCACCCTCAGCCATGGCTCACAGCAGCTCTGGCAGGAGAGACCCAGGCAGGGCCCAGCTCTGGCTGCTCCCTCTGGGCTTTGCCTTGTGCTCACTGCCCATATCCAGGGCTTCCCAAACCACCTGCTGTCACTGGCTGGTGTCACTGTCCCCTCACAGCAGCTCTCCTGCCTGCACTGGAAGGCAGAGCCAGATGGAGTCTCCATAGCACTGCTGCCTCCCTGGGCATCCCTGCTGTGCACTAACTCCATCCTGCTCCTTTAGGATGCTGGGGTCTCTCTCAGGCTGATGGGGTCTCCCAACCTCCACCTTATCCCACTAATTCCCCAGCTGCCCTTCCTCCACACAGCTGGCACCAGGATGGGATTTTGGGCTGAAGATCCTGTGTTTGGTGGCAGGGGGAGACAGGGCACAGTGGGGAGCAGAGGGACAGGAATGGGACAGGAGGACAAGCCAGGCCCAGGGTGGGCAGGTTCAGGGCTCCTGCACAGGACAGGAGCACCACAAGCCCAGGCTGGAGCTGTCAGAGCCCACCATTCTCCTCAGGGACTCTCCTCCCTGCCCCACAGACCCCTTTTCTGCAGAAGGGGGTGCACAGGGGGACTCCCCAGGCTGGTCACCCAGGGGAGCTGTGTCACCACAAGTCACCTGGATGGCCCAGAGGATGCAGCTGGCAAGTGTCACCCTGCACCCTCCTGGGGACAGGCCACCAGTGCCTGTGGGTGGCTGCTCCTCCCTCAGAGCAGGGCACCAAACAGCCAGGCTGCTCCTGCACCTCAGGGCTCCCTGTCCCTGCTCCCCAGTTCCCGTGGCTGGCAGGAGTTGATCTCTCTGTCCATCCCTCTTTGCTGCTGTCCCCAGAGCTGTCTGCAGAGGGACAAAATGTGCAGAGCCTCCTCCAGCTGTGGGATGTGGGATGAGGCCACCCCAGCAGTGACAGGACAGAGATCCAGCCCTGGGTGCACTGCCCTGCCCAGGGTGCTCCAGAACAAGCTGGCCAGAGCTGCTCCTGCTCTGTGGGCATGGCCACGGTGGGGCTGGACACTGGCCAGGAGTCCCCACAGCCCCAGGGATGTCCCCACAGCCCAGAGGATATCCTACAGCCCCGAGGATGTCCCCACAGCCCCAGGGATGCCCCCACAGCCCCGAGGATATCCCACAGCCCCGAGGATATCCCACAGCCCCGAGGATATCCCACAGCCCCGAGGATGTCCCCACAGCCCCAGGGATGCCCCCACAGCCCCGAGGATGTCCCCACAGCCCCAGGGATGCCCCCACAGCCCCGAGGATATCCCACAGCCCCGAGGATGTCCCCACAGCCCCGAGGATGTCCCCACAGCCCCGAGGATGTCCCCACAGCCCCGAGGATGCCCCCACTGCCTGTAATGTCTACTGTGAACATGGCAAGTGTGCAACCACCTCGCTGTTTTCTGTCTTTGTGCAGTGTGGGGGGCTGGGGGGACCGAGTGAGGCTGGGCTGGGGGTGCCCCAGCTCCCATGGGGGTTTGGGGGGGCCAGGACAGGCCAGTTGTCACTGCGGCCACCTCGGCATCCTGCCCAGGGACCGGGGTCACCGGGGGTGGGAAAGGACAGGAGGGGCCCGGGGCGGGCAGTGGGGAGAAGGGGCGCAGGAGGGAGGGGAACCCCGGGAACCCTCGGGAACCCCCGGGAACCCCCGGGAACCCTCGGGAACCCCCGGCTGGTGGCTCTGGGGACACGGTGCCATCGCCCAGAGCGGGGGGCAGGGAGGACACGCAGCCCAGGCTGCCCCCAGTCCCGGGGGCTGCGGGGCTCGGGGGGCTCGGGGCGCTCGGTACCGGGCCAGGCTCGGAGGGCGGCGGCAGGTGGAGCTCGTGCTCCAGGAAATCCAGAGCCGGCTGAGTCCCTGGATGTGTCCAAGGCTGGACGGAGCAATCCGGAATAGCAGAAAGAGTCCCCGCTGCTAACGGCCGGGAAATGGAGAGAATGAGCTGTAAGCTCCTTCTGCCACAAACCATTCCACGATTCTGCGGTTCCAGCCCGGACAGGATGGTCACAGTGAGCGGCACACGGCTCCTGCCTGCCTTTCTCCGGAGGGGGAGGTTGGACACCCCCGGCTCTCCATCCCCTCCCGGCTGCTCCCAGCCGAGTTTATTTTCCCAGCATTTTGTGTCACAGCGAGTGCCCCCAGCCCGCGCTGACAGGGAATGTGTAGGAGCAGGAGAAATTATGTTTATTTATAGAGAATTGTGCCGCGGTTCTGTGGAATGGGTCCGGGGCATTTGGGGAGCGCGGGGCTCTCTGCGGGAAGGGCTTTGCCCGAGGGATTGTGGATGCCCCGAGTACCTTTCCCAAATGCCCAGTGCTGGCCGTGGAGCTGCCGAGGGAGCCGGGGAAGCCGGCAGGGAGCCAGCCCCGGGAGCAGGTCCGTGTCCAAACCCCGGCTGCACCACACTGCACGGGAGCTTCACTGTCTCCGCTCCCTCTTCTACAAACAGGACATTAAAAACCCCGCAGATCCTCCATTCCCCACTCACCCCTTTCAGCCAGGAGGCAAACGCAGCTGAGCTCACCACAGTCACGCCCCATCCAGGTTTTTCTCAGTTCTTGGAGCTTTACCCCGGGAAGCATCATGTGTCTGCTGTCCCCAGCACCTCACAGGGACACAGCTGGTGTTTGGCCCACCTTAAGTGGGAAAACCTGCAAACTGTGGCACCCTCTGCCACACCCTGCCAGCATCTCCCTGTGGGAGAGCAGGTGCCCTGGGCAGGCAGCGTGGCTGCTCTCCTTGGGCAAGGAAAAGCCTCTTTAACTCCATCCCTGCCCATCCTCTGCAGCCCTCTTTTCTCCCAGCTAGCTCTGTCTGCAGCAAGCAGAGCCAAGAGTCACATGTGGAGCGCTGAGAGAAGCTGGAGCTGAAGGCAGGACATCCTGGCACGTCTTGAAGCAATTAAAGTATCAGTTACAGAGCTCTGAGCCGCCCTCCTTCCCTTTTCCACCCTGCAGAACAACCCTGGGGCTTGGTTGGGCACCAGGATAAAGCTTTCAGCTGACAGAGAGCAGGTTTAGATTGAGAATCAGGGGAAAATTCTTCCCTGTGAGGGTGGTGAAGCCCTGGCTGTGGCTGTCCCATCCCTGGAAGTGTCCAAGGCTGGGTTGGATGTGGCTTGGAGCGACCTGGGACAGTGGGAGGTGTCCCTGTCCATGGCAGGGGTGGCCATGGATGGGATTTAAGGTCCTTTCCAACCCAAACCATCCTGTGATTCCATGTCGTGCCGAGGGGTGACAGATCCTGATTTCTCTGGGATCAGCCATGTTTGGGCTCTTTGCTCCACCAGGAGCAGCTCCAGGCCGTGCTGCCACACTCTCATTAATATGTGGGATTGTGAGGCGATCCATAATTAGATGCTAACTGAGTTTTCTCTAAGTTGGGTGAGGGAAGGTCACCAAGGTAAGACTGGAGTCAGCTTATTGTTATTATCAATCAATAACCTATTTATTTTCCAACATTCCTATTAACCTCTGCGAGCCACTCGCTGTTTCCCTATGAAAGGACTGTGCTGCTGCTTTGCTGACTGGACAACTCTGATTGAAAATGGAGCAGTGACCCGACCCCAAAAGCAGAATCCAATTAAAATAATTTTCATTTGTAGATTAATATCTTTTAACATGTTCTACATCCCTTGCTTCAGCATTTCACACAGGAGCTGCTGCCTCGTTACACCGGTGCCCGTATCAGTGGTGCCATAAGAAAATAATTACAATTAATTAGACATGGAGACAATTAGGACTGTCCTTTTCCAGGATAGGATGTGATGTGCCACTGCCATGGTGGCAGTGACTTGTGGCTGGTGGGACAGGGCTGCTGTGCTTGGGGCAAGGAGAGGGGCAGGAGGTTTCAGTGTTTGGCTCTTTGTGCCCCTGTCCGAGCACCAGCCTGGGAAGGAGGGTGGATGAGGGTCCATCCTGTGCTGATGGAAGAGGCCCCAAATCATGGGGGCTCATCACACCATGGTGACTCCCATCCTTGTCCCCTCCCAGAGCCTGGTGCTGGGCATTGCTGAGCTCAGGAACTGCCTGATGCAGCTCGGTCTCAAGGTAAAGTCTATTATTAATAACGTGACTTTGATAATAAAAAGATTAAAATTAGGTTTATGGTTTGCCGACTGCCCTTTCCACGCTGTAATCATCCCTCATCCCTATTCATGAGCCTCTCATTAGTAACCACTGCTTACAAGGCGGCCAAGCAGCCCAACCCTTCAGCAGCCACCATCTCCTTAACTGCTTAACTTGCTCGCTGATTACCAGCATCAAATTAACTCTGCAGAACGGATCTAATAAGCTTCCCGGTGGCTTCAAACCTCCTTGAAAATTGCTCTGATGTCTCCATGGGGCCCTATTATAAAAAATCCTTCCCCTGTGAGTGTAGCAGGGAAAGCACCCAGGCGGTGCCGGTGCCCGGGGCACATTCCCGGTGCCCGGAGCACATTCCCCGTGCCAGGGGCACATTCCCGGTGCCCGAGGCACATTCCCGATGTCCGGAGCACATTCCCGGTGCCCGGAGCACATTCCCCGTGCCAGAGGCACATTCCGGTGCCCGGGGCACATTCCCGCTGCCCGGAGCACATTCCCCATGCCCGGGGCACATTCCCGGTGTCCGGAGCACATTCCCGCTGCCCGGAGCACATTCCCCATGCCCGGGGCACATTCCCGGCGCCCAGCCCTGCCCGGTGCCCGGAGCACATTCCCGGTGTCCGGGGCACATTCCTGGTGCCCGGCTCACATTCCCGGTGCCGCACATTCCCGGTGCCCGGAGCACATTCCCGGTGCCCGGAGCACATTCCCGGTGCCCGGAGCACATTCCCGGTGTCCGGGGCACATTCCCGGTGCCGCACATTCCCGGTGTCCGGGGCACATTCCCGGTGTCCGGGGCACATTCCCGGTGCCCGGAGCACATTCCCGGTGTCCGGAGCACATTCCCGCTGCCCGGAGCACATTCCCCGTGCCAGAGGCACATTCCCGGTGTCCGGAGCACATTCCCGATGCCGCACATTCCCGATGCCCGGAGCACATTCCCCGTGCCAGAGGCACATTCCCGGTGCCCGGGTCACATTCCCGGTGCCCGGAGCACATTCCCCGTGCCCGGAGCACATTCCCGGTGCTCCCGCAGTGCAGCCCCGCTCCGTGCGCTGCCTTTGCACCGGGAGCGGCTGTTTGAACCCATGAGCTGTTTTCCCAGATCCTTCATTAAACACTCCAAGACTTAATTTCGCTGTTTGGTAGCTGGGGGGGTTGTGTAACAAAAGAATAAATAAGAACGACCTTTCCGTTTAATTACTTTTTTTTTTTTCGATGTGGGAAATGCCTCGGCTCTCTGTCAGCGGGTGTGTGGAGGTCTGGGGATGTTTAGGAGTGGTCTGGCTCAGGTCTGGGCCAGGTTTGGGGACACCCCACGGTTTTAGGGACAGTGCAGTGCCACGGAGGGAAGCCACGGGCTGGGAACGACCCTTGGAAAGGGAGCACGGGGGCGGCTCCCCGGCAATTACCTCTGACGGGTATTCCAGCAGCGGCCGTGGCCATGCGGAGGAACGCCAGGGAGCGAGGGAGCCTCCATCCCTCATTGCCATGGCAACCGTGCACAGGGATGGAGAGCCGGCGGGCCTGGGGGATGCATCCCTCCTGGAACACAGACCCCCGGCGGGGGTGGCTGCTGAGACACCCCCAGAACCCCTTCTGGGATAGGGATGGATGGGCTGCACCCTCTGGGGTGTCAAGGACCTCCATCAGCCCAGCTGGGGCTCAGAACCCCCTGGATACAGCCAGGTGGGATGGGAGACCCACCCTTGGGGCAGCAGGCAGGGCTGGCTGCATCCTCTGCTCCTGGAAAGGAGTGCAAGGTGCCAGGCTGAGCCCCCAGCCCCTGTGCCATGCCCCCTGCCCTGCCTGGCACTGATCACAGCTGGGCTGCAAATTCCCACACCCAGCCCGTATTTCCTGCCTGCTGGATGGAGTGTCTTGCAGCAGGCACAGACAGGGGAGATTTAGTGGACAGGAGGTGGGGAATTTGTGTGCAGGCTCCCTGCTTGGTGCCACCAGGGGCTGGGAGCTGGAGGAGGCAGCTGCTGGCACTGTGTCCCCTGGCCCTGTGTGTCCCTGAGTGAGGGACAGGGATCCTCCACTTGGTCCTGAGCCCTGGAACCCAGCCCTGAGCCAGCAGTGTCCCCCTGTATGGTTAGAGGGGTCAGGGACCAGGCTGTGTGCCCATCTCCTGCCTCAGGATGGGCAGAGGATGCTGTGGGTCTGCTGCACAAAATCCCAGCCCTGCACCATCCCAGCCCTGCACCATCCCAGCCCTATATCATCCCATCCCTATATCATCCCATCCCTACACCATCCCAGCCCTATATCATCCCATCCCTATATCATCCCAGCCCTACCCCATCCCAGCCTTGCACCATCCCAGCCCTGCACCATCCCAGCCCTACACCATCCCTGTCCTGCACCATCCCAGCCCTACCCCATCCCAGCCCTATATCATCCCATCCCTACACCATCCCAGCCCTATATCATCCCAGCCCTGCACCATCCCATCCCTACACCATCCCAGCCCTATATCATCCCAGCCCTACACCATCCCAGCCCTATATCATCCCAGCCCGCACCATCCCATCCCAGCCCTACACCATCCCAGCCCTACACCATCCCAGCTCTATATCATCCCAGCCCTACCCCATCCCTGTCCTGCACCATCCCTTCCCACACCATCCCTGCCCCAGGAGCTGCTCTGGAGGATGCCCTGAGCTGCAGGGCAGGCAGGGAGCTGTGCACACAGGCTGGGGCAGGGGCACAAGGCCACTGCTGTTGAGCAGATGAGGAAGGAGATCCTCAGCCTTGTGCCCAGCCAGAGCAGACCTGCCCACCTGGCCCCAGCCCAGCTCAGAGGTGGGAAAGTAGAAGCCATTCCACACCCTGATCCCTCACTTCCACTCCACATCCCTCACCCACAGCCCCCTCCCTGCATATTCTCCCCAGATTCAGGCTGATATTAATAATGGCTTATTTCAAGCTTTCAGCCCACTTTCTCTGCAGAAAATATTTATCCTGTGCTCCATTTTCCATTCCTTTTCAATTACCCAGGGCAGATCACCGCCCCACAACTCTCCTCTTTAGCCATGAACACAAATCCTATTGCCTTTTCTCTTTCCTTGTATTTGCCCTTTGATTTAAGCTGCATTTTCTCCTGTTTTCATCAGTTCTGGCCCTCTCCTGCTGTATATCTCCCTGTTTATCTACTTTCCAAAGGCCTCCCCCTATTTCTCTGGCCTGGATCAATACAGCTGCAGAGCAGACTGGCAGCTCCTTGCTGCTGCTGCCTGTAGTTTTTCTTAGGGGACTTGTCCAGTATTTCTTGTTAAGCTTCTGTCTCAGCTTGTTCCATTTCTCATTAGGTTTTAGCACTGGCATTGTAGTATTTCTTGCATTTCCATGCTGCCCAGCGGATCTCTTGGAATTCTTAATGGCAAGGCTGAAATCCTCCTCTTTAGTGGGCTCCTGGGTCCTCCCCAGCAGGCTGGAAGTGCTGAGCAGAGAGACACTTGGATTTTCAGGTGGAGGAAAGAATTTCTCTGGCTCCAAGCCGAGCCAGGAGTTTTTGTTACAGAAGGGGTGATGGGGATTATTTACATTTTTTTTTATAGTGTTTTTTTTTCCAGGGGATGCATTTCCAGGGGCTGTTGTGAGTGGCAGTGCCAGAGGGTGGGGGAAGGATGGGATGGCTGGAAGGGCAGAATGTGGCTCTGTGCCCCTAAGAACCCAAACCCCTCCATCCCTGCCTGGCAGTGCACATCCTGGCTATTCCAAAGCTTTTGTTGTTTTTCTGTTTGGTTTTTTTTTTTCCCATTCACATCCCTCCCAGAATTTTCCTTCCAAGAGAAAAGCTGCTGCTAAAACCCAGCCCAGCTTTGCAGCTGTCAGGAGCCAGCAGATGTATTGCTCTCATGGCTGCATCCCTGAGTATTAAACACCACACAATATTTCCTGGGATGCCACAGCACTGCAGGAGCCAGGCAGTGTCCTTTAAAATCAAACCAATTTTTCCTGTCTCCTCCACAGAATAGTTTTATTTATCTGCACTCCACCAGCTGTTACTGCAGGTTAACCAAAGGTTGTAAAAACACTTTTCTAACACCCTTAACTTTGCGTGGCTTGTTATTGAAATTGTTCATCTTGGATTGAGGGGTTTTCTTGATCAGATTGGGGTGAAACAGGGAAATCTGGCCCTTCCCTGCCCTGTAGAGCACTCTGCCCCTGGAGCTCGGAGCCTTCCAAGGACATGGAGCTGCTCCACATTGTCTGGGAGGGATGAGGATTCCAGGGATGGGGATTGGGGGATTGGGATTGAGGGATTGGGATTGAGGGATGGAGATTGCAGGGATGGGGACTGAGGGATGGGGATTGCAGGGATGGGGATTGAGGGATGGGGATTGAGGGATTGGGATTGAGGGATGGAGATTGAGGGATGGGGATTGAGGGATGGGGATTGAGGGATGGGGATTGCAGGGATGGGGATTGCAGGGATGGGGATTGCAGGGATTGAGGGATGGGGATTGAGGGATTAGGATGAGAGATGGGGATTGAGGGATGGGGATTGCAGGGATGGGATTGAGGGATGGGGATTGAGGGATGGGGATTGAATGATGGGGATTGCAGGGATTGAGGATTGCAGGGATTGAGGGTTGAGGGATGGGGATTGAGGGATGAGGATTGCAGGGATGAGGATTGAGGGATGGGGATTGAGGGATGGGGATTGAGGGATGGGGATTGAAGGATGGGGATTGTAGGGATTGAGGATTGCAGGGATTGAGGATTGAGGGATGGGGATTGAGGGATGGGGATTGAGGGATGGGGATTGAAGGATGGGGATTGTAGGGATTGAGGATTGCAGGGATGAGGATTGAGGGATGGGGATTGAAGGATGGGGATTGAGAGATGGGGATTGAGGGATGGGGATTGAGGAATTGAGGATTGAGGAATGGGGAATGAGGGATTTGGATGAGGGATGGGGATTGAGGGATGGGGATTCCAGGGATGGAGATTGAGGGACGGGGATTGTAGGGATTGAGGATTGAGGGATGGGGATTGAGGAATTGAGGATTGAGGAATTTGGATGAGGGATGGGGATTGAGGGATGGGGATTGCAGGGATTGAGGGATGGGGATTGCAGGGATGGGGATTGAGGGATGGGAATTGAGGGATGGGGATTGCAGGGATGGGGATTGCAGGGATTGAGGGATGGGGATTGAGGGATGGGGATTGAGGGATGGGAATTGAGGAATTGAGGATTGAGGAATTTGGATGAGGGATGGGGATTGAGGGATGGGGATTGCAGGGATGAGGATTGAGGGATGGGGATTGAGGGATGGGGATTGCAGGGATGGGGATTGCAGGGATTGAGGGATGGGGATTGCAGGGATGGGGATTGAGGGATGGGAATTGAGGAATGAGGATTGAGGATTGGAATGAGGGATGGGGATTGCAGGGATGGGGATTGCAGGGATGGGAATTGAGGGATGGGGATTGCAGGGATGGGGATTGAGGGATGGGAATTGAGGGATGGGGATTGAGGGATTGAGGATTGAGGAATGGAGATTGAGGGATTGTGATTGCAGGGATGGGGATTGCAGGGCTGGATATTGTGTGATGGTTCAGTCCTTGCACACCCCGAATGTCATTTCTGTGCAGGTGATTCCCTCATCCAGATAGCTAAGGCTGATGAAATCCAATCTCCTCTTCAGACTGATCAGAGTAATTCACAATGAGCTGAGCAAAAGGGAATTCTTATTAAATGCAAAAAAAAAAAAAAAAAAAAAAAAAAAAATTAAATAAAGCTGTTTGAGGGCTGCTCTGTGATGGACCATCCACATCAATCAGGGGGAAATGCATCACTGGAACTCCTGCTCAGGTGTCCAGAGCTACCCAGACCCTTGTGAACAGGGACAGTGATGACACTGTGGGGGATGTGGGGGCAGCCACAGCTCTGACCCAGCCTGGGGACAGCACAGTGAGGTGGGCAGGGGGACAAGGGGACAGGAAGTGGCTGGAGGTGTCCAACCCACACCAAGGAACATCCTGGTGCTTGTACTTCTCTGCAACCCACCCAGCAATCCCAGGGCTGACAGAGATATATTTTTAGCTGCTGCAGCACAATTAAGTCTTCTCGTTAGTCTCAGGAGGAGAAGGAGGCTGTTGGTTTACTTGCAAATGCTTGAGGTAATTCTCTAATGGCTCCTCCACCATTACACAGACACTGTTTTCCATCTCTTATCATATGTAATCCCTAATGATTCCTCCGTTATGTCCTGTTTTATTAAAGCACCATTGAACTATAGCCTATTGATTTAGATTTCACAGACAATTGAAATTTAAATTGACTCCAAATTGAATGTCTCCATGCAATCTGTGTTCTGCACTAAAGATAGATAAAACGCTTCTATTTTTGATAACAACTTATAGCAGAGGCACATTTTAATTTCAGGGAGCGCAGAAGGGCGTCAGGATTTCCATGGCAATGGCAGGTGGCAGGGTGGAGCAGGTTCCTGACCCCTCTGGGCACTTGCTGTCCCATGGGGCTCAGAGGTCATTCCTGCAGGATTTAGAGAAAAGTGGGACTGAATGCCACAAAGGCTGTGGCTGGGGAGCTCCTGGAGGGCTCTGGACATCCTGAGCACCAGCCTGAGGTGCCATAAATCCCAGAACCATGGAATCCCAGACTGGTTTGAGTTGGAAGGGATCCTGAAGCCCATCTCATTCAGGCTGCCAGGGGTGCTGAGGGGTATCAGGGGATGCTCCAGCCCCAGCCAGCACCCCCCACACTCCTGTCCCCAGGCAGGGCTGTGGGGATCACCCTGCTGTACCCATCAGCCAACAAACAGGGCAGAATTGTCTCTGCTGGCATTGGGGTTGGCTAGAACACAGACATCATTCATGAGCAGAGCTGGTGGCAGATCTCAGCCTGTAACTCTTGGTTATTTACAGCAGAGCTCCTGGGAGGTGGAGGAGCAGGGTTTGGAGCTGCATGGATGGGCACACTCACACCCAGGGATGGGACAGGGAGTGGAGAGTCACCCTGCCAGGTCTGGGCACAGCTCCTGGCAAAGGGCTCTGCACCTAGAGATGGATTTAGCCATTAACTTGGTGAATAAAACCTGGAAGACTTTTGGGCTCCAGTGGGGTTTTCCCCTCTGGTGACTGCAGCTCCATGTCAGTTCTGCTCTCCATGTGCTGATTCTTGAGAGTGTCCTAGGCAGGGCCAGCAGCTGGATCCCTGTGGGTCCCTTCCAACTCCAGCTATCAGGAAAAAATCCTCTGTGAGACTGGTGAGGCCCTGGCACAGGATGCCCAAAGAAGCTGTGGCTGCCTTTGGATCCCTGGAAATGTCCTGGGACAGTGGAATGTGCTCCTGCCCATGATAGGGGGTGGAAATGGATGAATTTAAAGCCCTTTCCAAGCCATTCTAGGATTTCCCAGCCATCAGGGCTGTGTGTGGAACTGGTGCATGCTCCAGGAGTGGGGAGGTGACAGGAAACCTAAAAAATCTGCTGGCACACCTGGAAGGACAAAACACCTCTGCTGAAACCCACCTGCCTTTGAAACCCACCTAAATTCCTGCAGCCAGAGCTGCCACCCAATTTCTCAGGGCCCCGTGGTTTTCTCTGAATGATAGACAGTAATTAAAACTCAGCTAATAACCTCCTCACTCCTGACATTTCTACAGGGGTTTTCTTCACCATTATCTACATATAGATTAAAAATTGTAATTGGACCAGAGATAGGGTTAGAAAAATCCACCCCCTTCCCACTGATCGTTTGCTGCTGAGTGACACTTGGAAATTTTATTTAATCTGAGGAAAATTGAGTTGAACTCCAGTAAAAGTTGAGTTAACGTGAAGTATCTGTGCTGGGTAAGAAATGCAGTTGGCTGAGGGATGAGAGGAAAGGCTGGGAAAAGGGGTGGAGCAGCAACAGGCATTATATTGATGTTTTCATACCAAAAAAAAAGTAAAAAAATGGAAGAATTGATGATGTTGGCAGCACCAGAGGTGGTTTAAAGGTTCATTGGGAGCAACCAGTCAGGCTGAGAATTAATCCAGCAATTCCCAGTCTCTTGCCACCTTATCCCATGGTTCATGTTTTCCTGGAATGTCCCCTGGGCATCCTGGGAAAGCAGAGATCCTGTGAATTCCGTGCATCCTTGCACCTATCCCAGCCCCACAATGACTATAGACACTTAATTATGACCTCAATAATTATTACACCACGGAATTAGTAATGGGATAATGACAGCATTTATTGGAAGCAGTGACATATTAACTAAGCAGGGCAGTATTAATTGCAATGGTGAATTATTCTCATTGCCACTATTTCAATTCTTGTTTTGTCACTATTACGTTTATGACAGCAATAATTACATCTCTAAAATACTCATTATTGGGAGATACACAGAATAAGTCTGGATAAATGCAGCAATTAAGGGATAATGCTCCAGGTGGGGAGTTGAGGAGCAAGAAATGGCTTTTTAGGCTGATTTTAAGGCCAGTCTGGGGGTCTCTGTGAGCTGGGAAAGGTCATCAAGATCATCAAGATCATTAAATCCAACCATCAGCCCAGGCTCACCACCCTGCTAACCTGTGTCCCAACATCTAACACGTTTTCTGAACACCTCAGGGATGGGGACACCACCACCTTCCAACACCTGAGCACCTTTTCCATGGAGAAATTCTTCCTGAGCCTGTCTCCTCCTGTCATTTGTTGCTCAGGAGAAGAGCCCCACCAACCCAGGGAGTTGTAGAAAGTAAAAAGATCTCCCCCTAATACAGTTCATGCTGCTTCTCCACCCAGTTCCTTCTCCTGTGCTCATCTCCAGGAGCCAGAACAGGGATGCTTGTCCAGCCACATCCTGCTCTTTCTCCCAGAGTGTTATTCTCAGCAATCCTTGGCTGCAGACACCCACAGCAGCCCTGCCTGGCCCAGGTTTTTGGGAAGGATGAATCAGGAAAACCTTATAAATATGATTGCCTAGCAAAAGATTTTGAGACTATGGAAACCATAAGCAAGATTGAAATGAAAGCCATCTCTGAGATACCAAACCTTAGTTACTAAATAACTAGAAGACAATAGGATGGCCAGCCAAAAGTAATCCTCTCGATAGAAGAATGCCTTCTGCTGAGAGCAGGTCCAAGGGTCAGAGAAGACCCTGCTAGCTTGGCAGAAGGGGTCCAAAGAGTTTTTAGGTAATGTAATGATTCTTATGGCTATATGTAAATGCTATAGGATCTGTATCTTGTATTAGACTGGTTGGTGGAAATTAGAATATTCAACAAAGAAGAAGATTTATTGTATTGTAAATGAGAAAATCGCTCTCTTACCACTCTCTTACCTCTTATAACTCTTACTACCCCCCACTCTCTTCCTGCCCTGCTCCAAGCTGCAGCTGGCAATCCTGGCAGGGCCCTTTTTACCCAGCCCTGTGCAATAAACCACAAGTTTCAAGACCTGGCTTATAGAGATCTGTCTGTCACGACCATCCTGACCACCATCCATCGTACAGTCTACACCAGCTGTCACAGTGTGTCCCCACACGGTGTCACAGCGTGTCCCCGTTCCGTGTCCCGGCTCCCAGGCTGCACACACCCACATCAGTCCTGCCACTCTGCCTGGCCCAGGTGTTGTGGACACTGCTGAAAGCCCAGGCAGATTTTAGCCAGGCCTTTTCTCAGGTTCTGAGAGGTTTTTTTCCCCAGGCTAAGGCAGTTTCTCAGCTCTGGCCTGAGCGTTTCCCAGGATGATTGCTTTCTGTTAAACAGAAAGGAATTCATGAACAGAGATTAGCACCTGGTGTTGACCGAGGGACAGGTCGTGATGTACGTGACATCTCCTATTGTCCGATTAACTACTGTCCGGTGTGAGGTTTGCGAAATGGTTTTTCAATAGAATGCTTCTTTCGCCTAAGAAGTCGTCGTTGCTGTTATTCACTGCTCTCTGCGTGGAGGGACAAGGTGTCGCGGTGTGTCCCCGCACGGTGTCCCTGGCCCAGGTGTCACAGTGTGTCCCCGCACGCTGTCCCCGCACGCTGTCCCCGCACGGTGTCCCTGGCCCAGGTGTCACAGTGTGTCCCCTCACGCTGTCCCCGCACGCTGTCCCCGCACGGTGTCCCTGGCTCAGGTGTCGCGGTGTGTCCCCGCACGCTGTCCCCGCACGCTGTCCCTGCGCGGTGTGTCCCCGCACGGTGTCCCTAGCTCAGGTGTCGCGGTGTGTCCCCGCACGGTGTCCCCGCACGGTGTCCCTAGCTCAGGTGTCGCGGTGTGTCCCCGCACGGTGTCCCTGGCTCAGTGTCGCGGTGTGTCCCCGCACGGTGTCCCCGCACGGTGTCCCTGGCTCAGTGTCGCGGTGTGTCTCCGCACGCTGTCCCCGCACGGTGTGTCCCCGCACGGTGTGTCCCCGCACGGTGTCCCTGGCTCAGGTGTCGCGGTGTGTCCCCGCACGGTGTCCCTGGCTCAGTGTCGCGGTGTGTCCCCGCACGGTGTCCCTGGCCCAGGTGTCACAGTGTGTCCCCGCACGCTGTCCCCGCACGGTGTCCCTGGCTCAGTGTCGCGGTGTGTCCCCGCACGGTGTCCCCGCACGCTGTCCCTGCGGTGTCGCGGTGTGTCCCCGCACGGTGTCCCTGGCTCAGTGTCGCGGTGTGTCCCCGCACGCTGTCCCCGCACGGTGTCCCTCTTCCCCCGCGGCTCGGCCCCGCCAGCGCCGCCATCCATCACGGCCGCCGCTCCCGCAGACGGGGAGGCAGAGCCGGGCTTTTCAGGAGCGCCACTTTGTTGTTGGTACAAAGGAGTTGGGCTGTTAACACGTGTAAGGTAATGGGATCCCCCCCGGCTGCGCGGGGCTCTGCCTGATGGATTACCCACCCCATTCATCTAAATTATGTCACAGGCACTCAGCGACTTGCCTCGTCTGCCCAAAGCCGGGGTGGCAGCGCTGTCACAGCCCCGTCCCCACGGCCAGCCCTGTCCCCATGGCACCTTCCACGGTGTCACATCCCCCGGGGCACAGGGCCGGTGCCAGAGCACAGGACGGGGCTGCTGGAGTGGGAGTGGGCAGGGTGGGGGGCGTGGGTCCTGCCCCACCTCTGGCACAGAGCTCCTGTGGTTTTCCAGTGCTCAAAGGAGCTTAGAGAAGAGATGGAGAGTGGTAGTGATAGGAAGAGAAGGAATGGTTTTAAATTAAGAGAGAACAGATTCAGATCTGGTGTTGGGAAGATGTTCAGAGGGCAGCGAGGGCTTGGCACAGGTTGCCCAGAGAATCTGTGGCTGCCCCATCCTGAAACTGCTCAAGGCCAGGCTAGGCAGGGTTTGGAGTAAATTGATCTAGTGCAAGGTGAAGAATTTCTTCCTCTTAGTGGAGAATTTCTTCCTGTCGCCCACGTCAGCTCCCAGCTGCACAGAATCCCCAGGGATCACACCAGTGACAGTAAATTGGGTCCATCCCTGCTCACACGTCCCACGCTGGGGCTCACCCAAAGGAGGAATCAAACTGGCTTATTTTAGAGATGAAGAAAGGAAGGAGAGAAGGGAGGGAACCCAATTTTCCTCCCAATTTGGTGCCACACTGATGCCTGGAGATGGTTTCTAATTTGACAAGGCCGTTGGTCCTGCAGTGATGGTGTTTGACTAATGACAGGATGAACTCTCTGTCGGTGCTGCCTGCACTGGAATAGCCCTGGGCAATCACCCAGCCACATGTTCCAAATGTGGCAAAGGAAATTGTCTAATAAAGCAATAAAGTGAGGGACTCACTAAATGATTTGTCTTTTAACTATTGTAATGGATTTTTTTTTTTCTAACATTGTTTTATGCTGGAATACAAAAAATTATTACGAGTAATTAGAGTCATTTTGATTCAAATCTCTGCTTGGGCTTGACATATTTTGCATACTTCCACCCCATATAACAAGTCAGCTCATAAAAATGCAGGCAGCTCGGAGCGTGGCGGCTCAGGCGAGAGCTGGGGCTGTCTAAACCACCCTCAGATGCCTTTGCCTCAGCCAGGGGAGGGAGGGGGGGATTCAGCACCACGAAAATTTATTTTGTCTCATTAGGGAGCGAGGAAGAAGCGAGTTGTGCATCGCCATGGAGCCGCAGCATCACAGCTGCCCTGGCACCAGCACCAGCACGGCTCCCACCAGGGCTCCCAGGGCACCCACAGCCCCAGGAACCACCCTGGGAGGGGAAGGTTGGGTGTTTCATCCTGATTCCTCAGCATCCTGGGAGGCTCTGAGCAGGGATTCATCCACCCTGCCTAAAGCAGGAGTGTTTGGATCTTGGGGCTGCTTGACAGGAACCCTCTCACCTCTTTTCCTTCCCTGGGGTGATCATGGGCTCGTCAGCATTTTGGTAGTGGATGGAGTCACATGCAGGCTGTGGCACAGATCCCCATCAGCCTGGCACACTCAGCACAGCACAGCCACTGTGCCCATGGCATTGGGGAATCACAGTGACTTCAGCCCCTTCAGGAACAGTTTAACAGGGCAGGGCCACCTCTAGAGGTACCAGGAACAGGTTGGTTCTGCCCCAGCAGCCAGGTCTGTGCTGTTCCCTGTGCCCCAGTTCTCCCCTGGCTCTGGCACAGCTCTGGGCCCTGCCCCTCCTGTCCAACACAACCTGGACCAGCCACAACTTAGTTCAACATCCCTGAGGGGTGTCACAGGCACAGCAGCAGCAGCAATGGGCTGGTCCCAGAGGACTGGGAGGTCAGACAGGAGGAGCCAGTGCCAGGCTCAGTGCCAGGCTGCCACACTTCAGATGTTGGGAAACCCCTGAGGATGGCTGAGTGGCTGCAAGGTGCTCATGCTGGGGCTGGTGGGGCTGCTTGGATCCTCAGACTGTGCCAGAGAGGAGATGGAGCCATTCAGCTGAATCCAAACCCTGCTTGGATCCCCAGACTGTGCCAGAGAGGAGATGGTGCCATTCAGCTGGATCCAAACCCTGCTTGGATCCTCAGGACTGTGCCACAGAGGAGATTATGCCATTCAGCTGGCTCCAAACTGTGCTTGGATCCCCAGACTGTGCCAGAGAGGAGATGGAGCCATTCAGCTGGCTCCAAACCGTGCTTGGATCCCTAGACTGTGCCAGAGAGGAGATGGAGCCATTCAGCTGGCTCCAAACCCTGCTTGGATCCCAGGACTGTGCCAGAGAGGAGATGGTGCCATTCAGCTGGATCCAAACCCTGCTTGGATCCCCAGACTGTGCCAGAGAGGAGATGGAGCCATTCAGCTGGCTCCAAACCCTGCTTGGATCCCTAGACTGTGCCAGAGAGGAGATGGAGCCATTCAGCTGGCTCCAAACCCTGCTTGCATCCCCAGACTGTGCCAGAGAGGAGTCTGGATCCTGCTGTCCCCCATGGAGGGACCATGCCACGCTGACAGCACCGTAGATCTGCTGGTGACAATCAGATGGGATCTTTTACCCACAGCTTTATGTATCTCACCCTGTACACAGCATCTCAATACCAGATCTTATTCTTTCTATTTGTCTTGTTTGAAAGCCCCTGTGTAAGAGAGACAATTTTTTAACTGTAAGATGGATTGCCTGGAGCTGTGCGACAGCAGGGACGGGAGGCAGGGGATGATGGATAACGTACAAATGATTAGAGGACAGGCCGCACAAATTCAGATGGAGAAAAAACCCTTCCTGGCAATGTCACAGCTCCCTCCCCTCTGGTCAGTGCTGGCACCAGCCCTGGCAGTGCCCACAGCTCCTTTTTTTGCAGAGCTGGGGGGTCTGACACAAGCCCTGCACCAGGTGTGATGCTGGTGCTGCAGGATCCCTCCAGACTCAATCCCCCACCCCTCCTGTGGAGTGAGGGCACAGCATCTCTCCCCAGGGCTTCATCTCCACCTCAGCCTGTTCTCAGGGCAGCCTCAGGCTGAGAGGATGGTGAGTGCCAGAGCCAGGGGGCAGGGGAAGCTGGAGGGAGAGCTTTGCTGCCAGACATGCCATGGTACCCTCCAAAGCTGAAGCCCTTTCCCAAACAGGATGCTCCAAGCTCCTCTGGCCACCAGAACTAGGCTGATGCAGGATCCCACCCTCAGGACAGCCTGTCCCTTGCCTTGGTGTGTGCCAGGCACCCCCAGCCTTGTGCCACTGCCAGGGCTGGGGTGGTGCCACGATCTGCTCAACCCCAGCGGGAGTCGTGATGGTTTGTTTGATCCCAGGGTGCAAAAGACAAAAAGCAAGACTCAGGTTTTGCTCAGCAGAAAGCAGCAATGCAGTTTTGCAATAGAAAGAGAGAGAGAGAGAGAGAGAGAGGTAAAGGAATGAAGTAAAAGGGGGAGAGAGAGAGAGAGAAAGGATGGGATATAGCTACCAACAGATGGGATGCATCCTCGAGGTCTTCAGCCAAAGGACACGTTTTCAATCCATTGGGGAGAAAGAGAACTCAGAGTCTCTTAAGGAAAGTCACTTTTTATAGTCCTTTTCCAAAGCCAGTGGTCTCTGGCCCAAAGGTGGGGAGATTTATGGACTGTTGTATGTGGAGATCATTGCTCCAGGTAACAGGTGCTGGAACAGGGTGCTATAAGCAGCACCCTGAGAGCAGCACCAGGCACAGCACAGACAGTGCTTGGCAGCACCAGGCACAGGCACAGACAGTGCTGGGCAGCACCAGCACAGGCACAGACAGTGCTGGGCAGCACCAGGCACAGCACAGACAGTGCTGGGCAGCACCAACACAGCCACAGACAGTGCTGGGCAGCACCAGCACAGCACAGACAGTGCTGGGCAGCACCAGCACAGGCACAGACAGTGCTGGGCAGCACCAGCACAGCCACAGACAGTGCTGGGCAGCACCAGCACAGGGACAGACAGTGCTGGAACCAGGCACAGGCACAGACAGTGCTGGGCAGCACCAGCACAGCCACAGACAGTGCTGGGCAGCACCAGGCACAGGCACAGACAGTGCTGGGCAGCACCAGCACAGCTACAGACAGTGCTGGAACCAGGCACAGGCACAGACAGTGCTGGGCAGCATCAGGCACAGCACAGACAGTGCTGGGCAGCATCAGGCACAGCACAGACAGTGCTGGGCAGCACCAGCACAGGCACAGACAGAGCTGGGCAGCACCAGCACAGCACAGACAGTGCTGGGCAGCACCAGGCACAGGCACAGACAGTGCTGGGCAGCACCAGCACAGGCACAGACAGTGCTGGGCAGCACCAGCACAGGCACAGACAGTGCTGGCAGCACCAGGGACAGCACAGACAGTGCTGGGCAGCACCAGGAACAGCACAGACAGTGCTGGGCAGCACCAGGCACAGCCACAGACAGTGCTGGCAGCACCAGGGACAGCACAGACAGTGCTGGAACCAGGCACAGGCACAGACAGTGCTGGGCAGCACCAGGCACAGACAGTGCTGGGCAGCACCAGCACAGGCACAGACAGTGCTGGGCAGCACCAGCACAGCACAGACAGTGCTGGGCAGCACCAGGCACAGCACAGACAGTGCTGGGCAGCACCAGGGACAGGCACAGACAGTGCTGGGCAGCACCAGGCACAGGCACAGACAGTGCTGGGCAGCACCAGCACAGGCACAGACAGTGCTGGGCAGCACCAGGGACAGGCACAGACAGTGCTGGGCAGCACCAGCACAGGCACAGACAGTGCTGGGCAGCACCAGGGACAGGCACAGACAGTGCTGGGCAGCACCAGGCACAGGCACAGACAGTGCTGGGCAGCAGCAGCACAGCACAGACAGAGCTGGGCAGCATCAGGCACAGCACAGACAGTCCTTGGCCAGCATCCACCTGGGCCAGGCCAGAGCTCAGGTCCAGAGGGAGTGATGGGGCCCTGAGCCTCAGTCTCTGATGATGGTGGTGAGGCAGATCAGAGAAATTTCAGACTGACTCTTACACCCTCACACACCAAGAGGGACCAGCGTGGCACTGTCCTGAGCCCTGCTGCCCGGCAGTGACACACACAAAGTGCCACATGTCACCACTGCCAGCCCCAGTCTCTCAGCACAAGGGTGGAGCTTCCCCTCCATCTGCTCACCCAATACAGATGCTGGCACCTCTATTGCACCTCTGCTCAGCTATTCTTCAACTTAAAGGGCTAATAATGCCTTAATAAAACTCTTTAATTACAGAAAATGTCCTTTATTAAACATTATCACCATATGGTTGTAAAGTACTTATGGCCACATCCGTTACCTGGGAAAGTGAAGCTTCTCTGGTGGCACTGGCACCAGCAGGGTGTGCTTAATTTATCCTGCAGCACCCATGCTCGTGCTCTGAAGATCAGAGGAGTGTGTCATGGACAAGAGGAGTGGAAACCCCATGTCTCTGCCTCCTGAGCCACTTTACTCCCTGTGCTAGCCCCGGGCTGTGGTCACACAGCAGCTCCAGACCCTGCAGGGCCCTGCAGTCTCAGGGGTTGGGTTCAGCTCCCTGTGGACTGGCCAGGCTCAGGGACACCCGTTTGGTGGCAGGTGCTGGTGTCTGAGCCCCTTCCCTGGCACCCTGGAGCACAGCACCATTGAATCCATCACACAGAGACGCATTTTCCACGAGCTGCTGAACCACTGACTCCAAAGCAATTAGCAAAAGTAATGAACTTCAGTGCTGCAGCATTGAAGGGAGCCATTAACCCCTTCTCCTCTGCACTGGTGACTGGAGATTTGGTCCATGAAGAGATCTGGACCCTCCCAGCCCCCTGGTGCTGGCAGCTCTCACCTGTGTGAGGTGACAGTGGCACAGCCAGTGTCTCTCCTGCCTTCCCACCACAGCCCCACCTGGAGGGAGAGCCCTGCAGAGCCCTGATGTTCCTGCCTGCACCCATCTCTCTCCATACAGACACCAAGGCACCAAGCCCTGGGGTCCATGCAGGGTGTCAGGGATCAGTGCAGGGTGTCAGGGATGAGCACAGGGTGTCAAGGATCAGTGCAGGGTGTCAGGGATCAGTGCAGGGTGTTGGATCCTGCAGGGTGTCAGGGATCCGTGCAGGGTGTCAGGGATCCTGCAGAGTGTTGGATCCTGCAGGGTGTTGGATCCTGCAGGGTGTCAGGGATCCATGCAGGGTGTCAGGGATCCATGCAGGGTGTCAGGGATCCGTGCAGGGTGTCAGGGATCCTGCAGGGTGTTGGATCCATGCAGGGTGTCAGGGATGAGCACAGGGTGTCAGGGATCCATGCAGGATGTTGGATCCATGCAGGGTGTTGGATCCATGCAGGGTGTCAGGGATCCATGCAGGGTGTCAGGGATCCATGCAGGGTGTCAGGGATCCTGCAGGGTGTCAGGGATCCATGCAGGGTGTCAGGGATCCTGCAGGGTGTTGGATCCGTGCAGGGTGTTGGATCCTGCAGGGTGTTGGATCCATGCAGGGTGTCAGGGATGAGCACAGGGGGTCAGGGATCCTGCAGGGTGTTGGATCCATGCAGGGTGTCAGGGATCCGTGCAGGGTGTTGGATCCATGCAGGGTGTCAGGGATCAGTGCAGGGTGTCAGGGATGAGCACAGGGTGTCAGGGATCCTGCAGGGTGTTGGATCCATGCAGGGTGTCAGGGATCCTGCAGGGTGTTGGATCCATGCAGGGTGTCAGGGATCCTGCAGGGTGTTGGATCCTGCAGGGTGTTGGATCCTGCAGGGTGTTGGATCCTGCAGGGTGTCAGGGATCCTGCAGGGTGTCAGGGATCCTGCAGGGTGTTGGATCCTGCAGGGTGTTGGATCCATGCAGCGTGTCAGGGATGAGCACAGGGTGTCAGGGATCCTGCAGGGTGTTGGATCCATGCTGCCTGCACAGGCTGATGTTCTGCTTCACGGACTCATTTAATCCTCCAGCACACAGGAATTGATCACTTTGTGCAGGAGCAGCACATCACAGACATAAAGAAATGTCCCTTCCCAGGCAGCTCTGCTGGTGCTGGAGACCCAGACTGGCCCGTGGGAGAGGTCTGCTGGAGACAAAGGGGCTGCAGGGACACCTTTGCACCCCTTGTCCTCGCTGAAGCCTTGGTGCAAAGCTGGAGGAGAAGGAATCACGCTCATTTTTCAGCTGCCGCAATTTTACGTGTAATTAAGTTTATTAATTGTGTGTATTAGTGATGAAATGGAGACACATGACTGTGGGAACCCGCCCCAGCAGGCATCCATCTCCCAGGCATCTCCCAGACCCTCTCCCAGAGGAGCTGGAGCTCTGTCACACCATCTGCTGAGGGACCCAGTGAGCACCCCTGTCCTGGAGCGGGGTGGGTGCTGCTAAAATTTGTGCAAATGAGCCCCAGAAATGCCTGTGGGGTCTAGGGTGGGGCTGGGGGTTTTTTGGAGCAGACTCAGCAGCAGCAGAACCCATCCAGCCTGGCCTTGGACACCTCCAGGGATGGAGCACCCTGTGCCAGACACTGAGGACAAGAAGAGGGATGGTGCAAATGTGGATGGCTGGGGAGATGGACAGACTGAGGCACTCAAAGGAAAAACAGCTCTGATCACTATGCATTACAAACAGACAAAATCTGTCCATGGCAGCACTAACCTGGCAGCCCCTCTGCCCGGTCTGTGTCTCAGCTCGTCCCCAGCCTCCCCTCCTGGCCACTGCTGCTGTCCCTTGGGGCAGACAGGGCTCAGGGGACCAGCAGGGACACGGCAGAGGCTCAGCACAGGAGATTCCTCTGGCAGGTTTCTCCCTTGGGCTGCTCACGGGGGTTCAGGCCTATTAATGATTCGCTGATTCTCATGGCCCTGGGTGCAGCCAGAGGCTGAAAACTCCTCATTTCCCTGCTCCACAACCCTGTGCAGTGATGAGCTTCTCGTTTAGATGCTGCCTCGGCCTTTTGTCTTGATTGGATTTAGGTTTTACAACCAGGAAAAAATCCAGGGGATGGAGTGCTGGAGCACAGATGCTCTGGGTTTGCTCCTAATTTGCACCAACGGGCTCTGGCACTGCTGCCCCACTCCCCAAGCAGCACAGGCTCAGCTGGAACAGTGCTCAGGAGTGGGGACACACACACACACCTCTGCAGGTGTCTGCTGATTGCTGGCAATGCCATTTGCAGGAAAAAAATTGTGCCCTGCCCTGAATCCCAGGTGTTTGCGACCCCACCCTCCATCCCAGGCCAGGGGCACTGGGAATTGGTGCCTTCCCAGCTCATCTGCCTTTGTTTGCAGCCTGAGCAGCCCCACAGTGCAGCCCCACAGCTCCCTGGGGCTGGGGTTGGTCCCAGCCAGGCACCTCAGTCACTCTTTCCATGACGTACTTTTTTGGGAACATCTGGTTAACATTTTCCAAATGAAAAGAGCTCTTCTTTGCTGAAAAAAAAAATGGCTTCTTTCCTCTTCTCAAAATTGCTGAGATATGTGAAAAATTGTCCTTTTTATAGCTTCCCCAGGTGTGCTGTCCTTAACCTGCTTTCCTGTAGGGTCAGAACCTGCCATTAGGGTCCCTCCCAAGGAACAGCACCCACTGGATCAGCCTCTGCCTGCAAAAAGTGGGGCAGGGCTTTGTTCTGGGGGTCCCCTCTCTGGGGTCACCCTCCTTGTCCCTGTGAGAGGACACAATTGTGGTTTGACTCCCAGCCCCAGGAGATGAAGGTGTCCCCACTCCAGCAGGGTCCTGGAGCTGTTCCCCACTGCAAGGCCAGTGCTTGGGGGGTTTCCAGGCCCTGTGGCTTGCAGGGATGGGGTGACACCTTCACCCCACATCCTCCTCCCCATGGGACCCCAGCCTGGCTGTGGCTGCCCAGACTAATGGGATTCTAAACCTTTCTACGGAGGGGAGAGTTTGCATGATTTCTCCCCCTTCAAATCTCCATCCCTCGGATTTGATCGGGCCCCCTGGGGGCCGGGGTGCCGTTTGATCTCATTTTGTGTTCCATTTCCGATGTTACACCTTGTCAGGGTGCATTAAGTGCCATCGGGCTGCGTAGGGCGGTGACACCAGAACCTGATGCTACATGATCGACACAAACACGCCGGTCCCCGGGGAGCTGCTGACACCGTCAGCTCCATCACCTCCCACCCGTGCCAGGCACAGACCCCTTCCCTGGCAGCTCCGTGCCTCTGCCGTGGAGCAGGGGGGCTGAAACCCATTAAACCCGATGTCCTGCGGCCCCAATTAGCGGCAGGACCCGTACCCAGAGGTGGTCTGAGCACCTTGAGGCTGTGCAGGACCCGCCTGTTTCCCAGGAAAAAAACCTCCAGGGGTTGCAAATTCTGGTGAAAGAGGGCTCGCATTGAGCTCTGCCCTGCAGTCAGAGGATGGACAAGGGGGGAACAGCAGGTGATGCTCAGGGTGCGCAGGGCATCGCCCCCGCCCTCCTCTGCTGCTGCCTGGGGGATCCTCGCTGGTTTAATCCGCAGTTATTTCCCTTATTTCCCTCTGCCGGCTTCCCTGACAATCGTTAATGTGCGAATTGACTGATTCTCATGGTAATATGCTAAACAAGTGCCTCTTTCTCTTCGTGGCTCCGCCAGAGCCCGGTGATAGACTCGGTGCACAATACCCCGATGCAGGGAATGCGGCGTGCCAAAGTAATTCCGAGTGAAATCCCGGGGGATTTATGTCAAGGACAAAATAGTGTATCCCATGGGTAAATATAGTTAGCACAGCTGCAAAACAGAATTTATTTCTTGTTTGCGATATCATTTGTAAAGTATGGCATAGGGGAAGCTTTAAAAATGAAATTATAGCAGGCAATAAAAAAAGCTCATAGCACTGTATTCAAATTATGCAACAGTAATATGCCGAGTTCATAAATAAACATCTCTTATTAACCCTTCTCATAACAAAGTGGTGTTTTTTCCCTGGAAAAAAAAAAACAAAACAAAAAACAACAAACCAACAACAGAGTGGAAAAGCATCAGCAAACACGGGTGAGGCAGGGCTGCAGATGGTGATACCTGTGGGATCCGTGCCATGATCCCTCATCCCAGCTGAGCCCAGCTCCTGAGAAAGCAGGAATTTGGGGGGTGGGCATGGCAGTGACACCCCCAGGCTCCCCCAGCCCCTCCTGGGTTATTAAGCCAAGCTCAGAGCAGTTAATCAATTTTGTTTGCATATGCAGGGAGGGCGCTGCCATTTCATTAGCTCAAGTAAGGACTCAGCACACTTTGCAGCTTCAATAATTCTCTTTAAAGTTATTGAGAAATGGATGCTTAATTATATTTGCATATGAAAAATAGGGTCTAATTAGTTTGATTGATTATTATTTTAACCTTAATGACATTTTGAGTATCTGTCCCAACTAATAGCGAATGTATCGCTAATAAATCACGAATTTTTATAGCGTGGTCTATCGAGCTTCCTTTTGAAATACATTTTATTAATCCACCAGAATGTATTGAAAGTGAAGCAAGTCAAACAACTGCTCATTTATTAAACTGTTTAAATGTCAGATTTATACAAGTGTAATGGTACAGGAAATACGTCCCCATGAAAGACATCTGTGGGCCAGGGACACTCCAAATCTTGGTTATTTTAGGGAAATATATTAAGGAGATAAAAATTCAATTATGTCATTTATTGCACTAAATAAATTTATATCGACTGGCATAAATGTTTTGCATTAGCAGATGTTCTCCCCTGCAAACTCTGGGATTTGCTGTGGCCGAGCCTGTGCTGATGCTTCCTGATGGAGCAGCATTCCCAGAGTGGTGGCACCTCCCAGGAGGATCCCGAGCTTTGTGGGACTCCAGGATCAGCTCAGCCATGGGAAAAATCCCAGCTGGAACAGAGTGTCCAGCGTGGGGCTGTGGGCCAGGCTGGGAGTGAAGAGGAGCCCCCCACCCACCCCAGGATAACAAGGACTCAGATTCCTTCTGCACTATCCATGATTGGAATTCTTGTGGGGGGTGGTGGTGGTGTGCCTGCCATCAATGCCTTAATTAGAAATTAGGATAGTCACATTGGCATAAATTAAATCAGACTAAAGATGATTAACAAAGTAATGCAAGAAATCATTAAATTAAACCACTGCGCCAAGTCCACTGCTGATCTATCACAAATTTGGGCTGCTAATGAGGTCTTAATTAGTGAGTTCGGTTGGAATAATTCATGTCATTCAACTTGGAGAAGATACTTTATTTTTTTCTCCAAGGCTCGATGCAATTTTATCAACAAACGGGCCAACAAACAAACAAACAAACAAACAAACAAAACAAACAATCACACCCCTGTGCCAGCTCAGCCCAGCCCTGGCAGCAGTGGCTGGGAATTGCAGCATGGGGATTGATCCCCCTTTTCCAGAGGCTAAACCTGCACCCACCACCTGCCCATCTTTTTGGGGATGCCGCCAGAATTTGGTGTCCCAGCTCGCAGCGGCAGTGAGGGTGAGCCCTGCCCCGGGGCAGGGACAGTCCCCGGTCCCCGTGTGTGACACCGCCGGGTCGCCTGTCAGGGGGAGCAGCGGCTGTGCCACCGCAGGGCTGCGAGGGGCAGTGTCTGCAGAGCAATGAACCCGCAGCAAGGCAGCCCCGGCTGTGCCGAGTGGGAATTACTCGATGCTGGCTGCCGGTGGGAGCAAGGAGAAATCTTTGGGCTCAGCCTGCCTGGGGAGGTGGGGACACACAGGGTCCCTCCGTTGGCAGAAATTTGTGGAATAATGGAATCAGAGGCTGGCTTTGGTTGGAAGGGAGCTTAAATCTCACTTCATTACACCCCCCATCATGGGCAGGGACACCTTCCACTATCCCAGGTTGCTCCAAGCCCTGTCCAGCCTGGCCTTGGACACTTCAGGGATCCAGGGGCAGCCACAGCTTCTCTGGTACGCTGTGCCAGGGTGCCAGACCCTCACAGAGTAATGCCAGGAGTGCTCAGTGTGGTGCCACGACAGGAGCAGGAGGGCCAGCTGGGGGTACCAGGGTCCCCAAAAGCCAGAGCAGCTCCTCAGCTGCTCCACACGGGGATGTGCTGGAGGCTGTCTGCTGGAAAATAAACCTTCCAAATTGTCCGTGGCAGGTTTGGGAAGTGCCTCAGTGCTGGAAATAAGGACGGGACAGCCGGAAGGGAATCCCCAGCACCTCCCCTGCCATCCACGGGCTGGTGACCCATCTGTCCTGGATCCCCAGAGCCAGAGCTCCAGAAATGGGGGGATTTTCCACCTGGAGTCTCTCCAGAACTGGGTGCTGCTGAGTCCCCCGCCACAGGAGAAGGACAGAGATGAACACTGATCCTGTCAGCCCTGCAATAAAGAGTGGTGGGAACAAGGAATGATCAGAAAGAGCCAGGGAGGGTGACCTGGAAACCTCGTCTGCATGCACCGAGGATGCTGCCGTGACTACTGCGTGGGATGTGTTTGGGGAATTAAGCAAAGCACATCACTTTTTTTGCATAATTGAATTCTCTGCATATTTTTTTCTTTCTGTGCATAATCTTCCTTTCATGTTGTTCATGTACTTCCTAGATAATTCAGAGGTTACTTTCCTTGAAAAGAAAATACTGAAAGAACCTATGGCACTATATCCTTAAGTATTCCACTTGTTGTAAACTCCCCGAGGAATCTTACAGACACTAAACATCAGTGGAAAAATATTCAATACATTTTCAGAACAGCTCTTTGTACTTGAAATACTCTGGTTGATATTAAAATATTCTCATCTCCCTATAATTTATAAGAATTCATAGAAGTAAGAGGACTTCATTCCTTCCAAATTCTGTTTAGTGGTGGCACTGGGTGTGCCTGGCATGGGCACCACTGTGAGCCTGGGGCCACATCCTGCACCTCCCAGCCCAGGCAGGACCAGGCAGGGATCATGCTCTGCTTCCCAGCACACGAACAAAAGGAGATGTGAGGAGGAGAGGAGCGTAAAATTGCCCAGTGACATTTCACCAGCAGCTCTGGCACCGCTCAGCCCCGGCCAGTGCAGGGTGGGGGACACGGGAACCCTGTGGGAGTGGGACTGGGAGTGGTGGGGCGGGGCATCCATCCAGGGCCCTGTGGTGGGTGTGTGTCACAGCCATGGTGACAGTGTGTGTGTGTCACAGTGATGACACTCTGTATGTGTGTGTCACAGCCATAGTGACACTGTGTGTGTCTGTGTCTGTCTGTGTGTGTGTGTGTCACAGCCATGGTGACAGTGTGTGTGTGTGTGTGTGTGTGTGTGTGTGCTACAGTCATAGTGGCAATGTGTGTGTCTGTGTCACAGCCATGGTGACACTTTGTATGCGTGTGTATTACAGCCAGGGTGACAGTGTATGTGTGTGCTACAGTCATGGTGGCAATGTGTGTGTGTGTCACAACCACGGTGACACTGTGTGTGTGTGTGTGTGTGTGTGTGTGTGTGTGTGTGTGTGTGATGGTGAAATGTGTGTGTGTGTGTGTGTCACAGCCATGGTGACACTGTGCATGTGTGTGTGTGTGTGTGTGTCACAGTGACAACGTGTGTGTGTACCACAGCCATACTGACACTGTGTATGTGTGTGTCACAGCCATAGTGACAATGTGTGTGTATGCTACAGCCATAGTGACATTGTGTGTGTCACAGCCATAGTGACACTCTGTATGTGTGCGTGTCATAGCCATGGTGACACTTTGCTACAGCCACAGTGACAATGTGTGTGTCTATGTCACAGCCATGGTGACAATGCGTGTGCATGCTACAGTCATGGTGACAATGTGTGTACTTATGTCACAGCCATTGTGACAATGTGTGTGTGTGTGCCAGTGTCACAGCCATGATGACTCTGTGTGTGTGTATGTGTGTGTGTCACAGCCGTACAACCATGGTGACATTGTCTGTGTGTGACAGACTGTCATGGTGACACTCTGTGTGTGTGTCACAGCCATGATGACAGTGTGTGTATGTGTGTGTCACAGCCATGATGACAGTGTGTGTGTATGTGTGTGTCACAGCCACACAACCATGGTGACACTGTGTCTCTGTGTGTGTGTGTGTGACCATCATGGTGACACTCTGTGTGTGAATCACAGCCATGGTGACAGTGTGTGTGCCAGTGTCACAGCCGTGATGTGTGTCACCACCACGGTGACACTGTGTGTGTGTGAGTGACAGCCACGCACAGACAGTGTGACACATGTGGCACCTGCACGGTGCATCCATGTGTGTGTTTCCTCCTGGGATGGGCTGCCAGGGTCAGGACGAGGTGCACAGGAATCCCCAGAGCCAAATAAGGCTCCCAGCAGGGCCACGGGCGAGCTTCCATTTTGGTGTTAAAAGGGGAATTTTCCACTCCTTATATGGGCCACGGGAGAGCTTTGAGGAAGGCAGAAGGAGCCAAGCCAGGGTGATCACCTCATGCTGCCTGGACAGGATTTTTGGCTCCAAACCCAGCACTTTGCCCCCAGAACCAGCCCCGTGCTGGCCGCCCCTGACTCGCCCTGAAGGGCATCGGGAAGGAGCCTCCCAAATTCCTAGCACTTCAGTGGTTAAAATGTTATCACTTTTATTCGTGTAATAGAGATGAAGTTCCTGGGCCTTCCAGGAGCATCAATCTAGAGATTTATTAACCAATTTAAAATACTATTGTCTTTCACTTCAATGTGAGATTGAGGTGTGTTGTCGGAGGAATATAAAGCCACAATCAGCGAGCCGCAGTGCTGGGAGCCGCCAGTACCTGGAACTCAATAGATATTCATGAACATTCTCGTATTTAGTGAAGGAAATAACTTAATACCGACAGTGTCGATGGAATAATAGCCATTTCCTGGCTGACTTGCAGCCCTCAGAAAATGAGATTGCGCCTGCCTTCATTTTTCTTGTCTTTCCCGGGTTTCTCGCCGGGGCCCGCGCGGCGCGGGGGATGCTCTGCGCATTCCAAATCAGCCACAGGGCCAGCCCTGCCACCACCCCACGGCCCTCCCGGCACCAGAACACCCCTCCCAGCCACGGGGACATTAGAAATATCCCAATTATTATTCCATGCTGCGCTGGCATCCCGCATTTCCGAGCCCCGCATTTCCTCCCCTGCCCCGCCGAACGCCTGGCGCGCCGCATAAATATTCATGGCAAAATCAATTTGCACCTAAAGATCTCTCCTGAAATTGCATCCCCCTCTGCCGTGGAGTGGCCTGGCAGCACGGCTGGGATGTGGCTGGAAATGCCACCTTCAGCCCAAATATATAGAAGGGGGTAAATCTCCTGTAATTGTTGCATGATTTCTCTTATTCCTCCATCATAAACGGCACTAAATTGGGTTTTATCATTTTAAAGGCTGCTGGCAGATGCTGCTGGGCAAGCTCCAGAAATATGAAGGCCCCCTCCTCTCACCAGGGTGTCAGCACTGCTCAGAATCAGATGCCACAATTCTGGAACCCTTCAAGTTGGAAAGGTCCCCCAAGACCATGGATTTCGAACTGTGCTCAATCCCCATTTTATCTCCCAGACCAGAGCACTGGGTGCTGTGTTGAGTCATTCCTCGGACACCACCAGAGCTGGAAATTTCCTGGAAATTCCTTTCCATGGAAAGGCAGCTGGGGACAGCAGTGACACAGCCACAGCAACCAGCTCAATGCCCATGCAAAGGGACTTGGGTTTTTGGACTCAAAAGAGATATTGAGAGAGTTTAAAAAAAGCCCCCACATTATAAAATGACCAAATGTATTTCCTTAACTCCAGTCAAACCACAATGGGCAGAAATTTTGAGCAAGGAAAGGTATCTCCCATTTCAATGCTCTCATTTATTTTACTTGTCTCCCATCAGCTGAAAATTGAGCCCAGGGTGTCCTTGGGCTGTGGTGTCTGGGGAATTTCCCAAATAGCAGCTGCCAGCCTCCTGCATCCCTCAGAGCCTCCAAAGGCTGTGGGTCTTCCTCTTGCTTTCCCCACAGCTCCAGCTCCTGGAATCACATGGAAACAAGAAGTTTGGGAGCCTCCTGTCCCATCTTTCTGCAGGGTTGGAGTGTGGAGAAGACCTGCACAGGGGACAGGTGCCTGTGGAGCTGCTGGGACGTGCCTGGGGCTGGGGACACGTCTCACAGCTGGGGACAGACTGCACAGTGAGAACACTGATCTTCCAGTCTCAGGGAAAGCTACAGCTCCCACCAATCATTTTTATACCCGCTAAACAAAACCTGACAATCAGGATTTATTGCTTATAATATTAAGTGAAGTTTAATTTAGACCATCTATAAAAGTCCCATTCCAGAGTGTTTCCCAAAGATCCTCGACACTTTAAAATAAAGAGGACAAATACTGAAGTGCTCTCGGAATGTTATGGGACAATTTCCTTTTATGTTGCCATTCAGTGATGTTTTCTCTCTGGCTGGAACCCAACGTTGCAATGAATTTTTCAGACTCTATCAGGCTCTTTCCCTCCTGAGCTTCCAGTGAAACGAGCTCACATTGGCAGGACAGCATTCCCTGGAAGCCACTGCTCATCCCAGCTCATTCAGCACGTGGGACATGCAACACGTGTAAGGGACCCCTCAGAGCTGTTCCTAATCCCCCCTCCCAACCTGCTGGGACACAGGGGTGACCCTCAGGCCCATCTCCCTGCAGGCACTGCAGCAGGATCAGTGCTGAGCCCCAGGTGATGGGTTCCATTCCTTTGTTCTGGATGTTTCCTTGCAGGTTGAGGACGTGTGGTTCTCTCTAACCAGGATGTGCTCCTGGGTGCTGGTGGCCGGTGAGGCAGTGCCCACCCCAGCTCTGCCAGGTTCTGGGTGCCAGGAGCTCTCTGGATGAGCAGAAAGCAGAGTGTGATCTGCTGGAGGCAGAGCTGGAAATGGCACAGCGGTGACGAAGAGCATTGCTATGGAAACTCCATCAGTTACAGTCCTCTGGCTCAATCTGCTCCTGGAACCAGCCAGGCTGGGAGGAGAGGCAGGGAAAAAATAGAGCTGGGAAGAGTGAGACATGAACTCACCTGGAGACAGCGAGGGCACCGGGCTGAGCCGGCCCAGCGCTGCAGATGGGAGCTCTCGTTAGGAGGCACGCTTCAAAAATCAGCAGAATTTTAATTAGGTATTGACATGCTTAATTCCTAATGAGGAAAAGCCTGACAGCCGTGACAAGTGCTGTTAATTACGGCTTCTCCCAGCTCTGGGAGCGGCACCCACACTCCTGGGAGGTGCTGGGGTCCCACAGCCAACCCCTCTGGGCCCTTGGAGTGGGGTTTGGTGTGCAGGGGGTGAATGTGTCCATGGGGGTGAAGCCACAGTTCTGGGATCTGCAGGTGGCTCAGCTCACCAGTGACCCCAGTGTGAGAGCAGGAGCTGCTCCCCAGTTCAACCCTCTGCCCCACGGTGGGCAGAGGAGAGAGAGATCCTGGTAGTAAGGAAAGTTTCTTTAGTTTGCTGTTCAACCCCAAATACAAGGGATGAGATCTTTGGGATGGGTGTTTGCAGAGCTCTTGGCATTATGACTCTGCAGGGAATCTCTTGCAGGATCAGTTTGCTGCTGGAGAGGCAAACCATGGTGAGTGACCCTCCAGGACCCACTGGGCTCTCTGCCAGAGCAGATTGGCAAGAAGAACTTCTGCCTTCGGTTTTACAGAGGCACAAGAGCCCTTTCCTGAGATGGAGCCTGACACTGCAGGCAGCAGGCAGGGCAGGGGACTCGAGGTAGGTTTCCTTGTTCATCTCTCAGTGTAGTGAACTGGTGCTTCTAAAACACCCCGGAAATGATGGTAAATGTGTTTTAAAATTTTGTGACAGTGCATGCACAAATCACCAATTAAAGGCTCCCTAAGTGCCCATTAACATGATAAGTCGTAACAGCTCCAAAAGAGACATTATTGTTTATCACGTCAGCGACCCGTGGATTAAGGACTCCCCAAGTACACATTGACAGGGGGAGCAGAACTTCTCTGGAGCTGCTCCTGCTCTGCTGCACTCAGCTGTGGAGAATGGCAGCACCTGGGAGCCAGGGCAGCACCCAGCCGAGCTCAACACCAGCCCAGCTCAGCACCAGCTCAGCTCAGCTCAATACCCAGCCCAGCTCAACACCAGCCCAGCTCAGCACCAGCTCAGCTCAGCACCCAGCCCAGCTCATCACCCAGCCCAGCTCAACACCAGCCCAGCTCAGCACCAGCCCAGCTCATCACCCAGCTGAGCTCAACACCAGCCCAGCTCAGCCCAGCTCAGCTCAGCACCCAGCCCAGCTCAGCACCCAGCCCAGCTCAGCCTCAGCCCAGCTCAACACCAGCCCAGCTCAGCACCAGCTCAGCTCAGCTCAATACCCAGCCCAGCTCAACACCAGCCCAGCTCAGCACCAGCTCAGCTCAGCACCCAGCCCAGCTCAGCTCATCACCCAGCCCAGCTCAACACCAGCCCAGCTCAGCCCAGCTCAGCTCAGCACCCAGCCCAGCTCAGCTCAGCACCAGCCCAGCTCAACACCAGCCCAGCTCATCACCCAGCCCAGCTCAACACCCGCCCAGCTCAACACCCAGCCCAGCTCAGCACCAGCTCAGCTCAGCCCCAGCCCAGCTCAGCCCCAGCCCAGCTCAGCATCCAGCCCAGCTCATCACCCAGCCCAGCTCAAAACCCAGCCCAGCTCAACACCCAGCCCAGCTCAACACCAGCCCAGCTCAGCACCAGCCCAGCTCAACACCCAGCCCAGCTCATCACCCAGCTCAGCTCAGCACCAGCCCAGCTCAGCATCCAGCCCAGCTCATCACCAGCCCAGCTCAACACCCAGCCCAGCTCAGCACCAGCCCAGCTCAACACCAGCCCAGCTCAGCACCCAGCCCAGCTCAACACCCAGCCCAGCTCATCACCCAGCTCAGCTCAGCACCAGCCCAGCTCAATACCCAGCCCAGCTCATCACCAGCCCAGCTCAGCATCCAGCCCAGCTCATCACCAGCCCAGCTCAACACCCAGCCCAGCTCAGCCCCAGCCCAGCCCAGCCCCAGCCCAGCTCAGCCCCAGCCCAGCTCATCACCCAGCTCAATATCCAGCTCTGCTCATCACCAGCCCAGCTCAATACCCAGCCCAGCTCAATACCCAGCCCTGCTCAGCACCCAGCTCTGCTTAGCACCAGCCCAGCTCAGCACTCAGCCCAGCTCATCAACCAGCCCAGCTCAATACCAGCCCAGCTCAGCCCCAGCCCAGCTCAACACCCAGCCCAGCTCAACACCCAGCCCAGCTCAGCCCCAGCCCAGCTCAACACCCAGCCCAGCTCAGCCCCAGCCCAGCTCAGCACCAGCCCAGCTTAACACCCAGCCCAGCTCAACACCCAGCCCAGCTCAGCCCCAGCCCAGCTCAGCACCAGCCCAGCTTAACACCCAGCCCAGCTCAGCACCCAGCTCAGCTCAGCACCCAGCTCAGCTCAGCACCCAGCCCAGCTCAGCCCCAGCCCAGCTCAACACCCAGCCCAGCTCAGCCCCAGCCCAGCTCAACACCCAGCCCAGCTCAGCACTCAGCCCAGCTCAGCCCCAGCCCAGCTCAGCCCCAGCCCAGCTCAGCCCCAGCCAAGCTCATCACCAGCCCAGCTCAACACCCAGCCCAGCTCAACACCAGGAGTTCTGGCTGCCACAGCTCCACCATCCCTCCACCCGGCCTTAAAACATCCTTAAAAATTAAATTCTCATTAATCTCCTCATCCCACACATCCCCATCCTTCCTCATCAACCTGCAGCAGTTTGAGCAGGAATATGATGTGTTTTGGAGCTGCTGACAATCACTGCACCCACTGTTTTCTAACAGAGGGCTTTTTTACACTTTTATTTGCAAATAGCAGCAGTTTGCGCTTCAAATTCTTTGCTTTGAATAAAAAGAAAACACCTTTTTTTTTTTTTTTTTTTTTTTTTTTTTTTAATTTTTTTTTCTTCCAAAGCCAAAATGTTCCAGCCAAGAGTGGAAGCGTTCAGCAGGGGCTGTGCTGCCAGGGAGGCTTGTGGGAGCTGTAGTCCCTGAGCTGTGTTCCCAGCACAGCGTGGCTCAGCCCTGGGGCACAGCACCACGGAGTCACCCACGCCCCAGTGGGAGCTCCCACTCTCCCCTTCACCCAGGAACAGAGGTGTCCATTTCCACTCTGCTTCCAGCTCCTTGGCCATGGCTGTGAGGGAGGAGAAAGAACAAGACCCTTCACCAGCACCATTTTCAGAGACCCTGGCATGTCCAGGGGTGATGGCACAGGGCTCTGCTGTGGATCAGAGGCTCCCTGGGGAGCACTGGAACTGCTCCCAGGAGGGTCCCCATCCCCAGACAGGGACACATGGACATGGTGGAGCCCCCACAAGCGGTGCCTTCCCGTGAGGATCCCCCTGGCTCTGCTCTCCTGGCAGGAGCTGAGCTTGTGCTGTGCTGAGCAGGGCAATCCCTGATCATGTCTCTTAATTTCCAGCCACCCTCATTCCGAGGCAGGCCAGATAATTATACACAATACACAATTTGTGCAGGGAGCACCAATTCCAGGCCTTTAAACATCCCATTTCCCATTCCAGCTGCACTGACAGAGTTGTATGGTTCAATTTCTACTGAAGCCCTCATATGCTGTCTGGTCCCATGAAGAGCTCTTGGCTTTAGTCTGCTTATCCCAATTATTGTCTCAGGACCTCAAGTCAGGCAGGATTCAGGCTGAATTCCCCAAATCTCTCCATTAAACAGATCTCATCTTGTTAGAACCTATTTATTCAAGATGCAAATGACAGGCTCCCTCCCCACCTGGAATCATTTTCGTTCAGAGCCAAATAACATGCTGTAGTCTTCCTGGCATGAAGTGGTGAGCTATTAAAAATGGGAAGGAAATACAGTCAGGTGACTCCATTCCTTGCTTCAGGCCTTCTTCATCAATATTTCACTTAGCAAGCCACAGCTCCATTTTAATAGGAGCCCTGTACCAGCCAGATGGGAGCCAGGAATGCTGTGGCACCTGTTGGAGCTGGGACTGGGTGCATGGATGGGCAAAGCAGATCCCTGATTCAGTGTCCCAGCAGCCCTGGTGAGGCTGGTCCAAGAGCTCCTTGCTCCAAAATGCTGCTGCCTGCTGGTGCTATCCAGGAAAGGGGAATCAGGAGCTCCCTGGAGGATGCTCATGGAAGCTTGACCTTGGAAAAAACACCAAAGACCAGTCTGAGCCCCCAGGGGTTGCACTCATCCCTAGTTTTGCCTGGATCCCCCCAAGGATTACAGCACAATGGTCCTGTACCCACCTGTGGCTGCTTTCCCGAAAGAGAGGAGAGCCGAGGAGGGGAGCAGGAGGCAGGACAGGCAGGGCCTGGCAGCCCAGGGACGGCATCTCCCTGCTCCTGGCTCCGGCTTGCTGCTCCCACCATTCCCGCAGCCCGGCGAGGCTCCGGGGAGAGGGAAGGCTCCGGGAGATAACAGGCTCCGTTACAAAGGGAGAGGAGCCTGTTATTTGATCCAAGAGCTACAGGAGCAGAGATGAATAACGAGTCAGCAGCACATCCACTTGTTTTCCTCAACAGTCAGACTTGGCTTCTTTCCCTCCGATCCGACACCAACAAACCCGTATTTGAGACTCCCCCGAGTGCTCCGTAACCATGCCAATGCGTTCGCGCTGCTGGTACCGTGCAATTACACCTGACACCGTGTATTTAGTGGGCTCCAGGCGCATCAAACCCTGCGCCGGGCGGTGTCGGAGGCAGGGGCTGCCTGCAGCTTCCCAGCCGTGCCGAAATCCCGCACAGGAGCCCGCACATGTCACCAGCGCAGGTGTCCGGAGCGCCCGGCGCGGCTGTGCGGGGACACCCCGGGATGCGCGCTGCTCCTCCCGGCTGAGCAGGGGCTGCAGGAGAGGCAGGACGGGCCACGCCACATGGCACGGCACAGGCTGGCAGCCAGAGTCCCCTCCGTGCCCAGGAGAGCCCGGCTCAGGGCGGCGGGAGCGGAGCTGAGCCGGCTGCTGCCTGCGCGGAGCAGATGAGTGATCAAAGCTCATCCCCGGCTCTGGTGCCAGGGTGGGAACAGGAATGGGAAGCACATAACGAAGCCATTCATATGCTAATGACAGCAGGAGGCTGTGGGGAACCACTCTGGCTGCAGCTTTGGGATCCTTCCCAAACGTTTCCCGTCCCTCCGTGGGTTTATCTGGCTGGCAGGGATGCTGGGCTTCCCTCTCCTCTGGCTAAGCCACGAGAACCCCCAAGGCTGGGCCCCAAAAGCATCAGCATCATTTCCCTCATCCCTAGAGGGATATAAACCATATTTATAAATGCCATATATATATATGCCATCTAATAAAATGCCATATTGGGGAGACTGGAGCTGGCGAGGAGCTTTGGGCTGCGGGTGTGTGGAAAGGGTTTGCTGTGCCGGGCTCAGGGAGGGAAAGGGAGGATTTCCTGTGCTCGTTCCCACCCACAGGGGCTGCAGAGCCACTCACTGGGTGTCCCTCCTGTCCCTGATGAGTGTCCCCTCCGCCCCAGCTGCTGGCCGGGAGCTCCTCGGGATTTTTTATAGAAAGTTAACAAGGATCTGCAGGGCCACTGTGAAGTAACGAGAGCTCTTACAGGTTTATTTTATTGAAACATTTTAACATTAAATCAGCGATTTCTCTGTCAGTACTTCGGAGCTGTTTCTGTCTTGTCAGTGGATTTTACTGGGGACAGAGCAGGGCTGAGTGCTGGGTTCTGCACCTCACAGAGCAAAAAAAAAAAAAAGACTATAAATTAGCAACTAATGCCATTATCAGCACCCTCAGGGTCTCCCACTGTTCCACAAGCACCACTGCTGCAACTCCCAGAGTCCTGAACAGAGCTGGGATTTTTTGGGACTTTTGGTGGCTGTAGAGGTGACCCTGACCCAGGCCCTGACACAGAATCACCAAATTCTGCAGCTCCATGGGGCTTGTCCTGCCTTCCCTCAGTGTGCAGGCTGCTCTCACTTACAGCAGAGATATTGGGTTGTGTCCCTGAACGAATATGGAGTGCTAGAGACAATAAATACATCTTAAAGCTGGGGATGCAGAGTGTCAGCTGAGCCATTTCCCCTCGGTGAGAGCAGCTGGGGATGGGAGCAGCAGAGCCACCACAATCCTATTTCAGACTCCACACGGCATCTGCAATAACATCAGCACCATCCAAAAAGCAACAATACACAGTTTATGAGCATCTGAAGTGCCTGTTGTACCTGTATTTACTCCATTAGGTTGTGTCACATCGCATTTGAGCAGGAGGCTTGGAGGCTCAGGCAGCTCTCAAGCTGCAGGAGGCAGGAGAATCCTCCCAGGTGAGGGAAGGATCCCACACGGATTCCTCACCATGGCAATTCCAAATGAAATTGGGACACTGGCAGAATGGGTGGGCAGCACCTGCAGGTGGGAACACACACATAATGCAGCATCCATGGAAAAGGTCCCAAATCCCTCTGTAAGCTGTATATTGTATACAAAATACAGTAGAATGAGGTGGAAAGGGGGTAAAAACCGAATATTCTGAAAAAAAAAATATATATAGGTAGACAGAGAGAGATATGGATAATTAAATGGAGACAGATGGATAAATAGGTGAATAAATATCTGGGCAGATAAATAGCTGTGTAAATGTGGGTGAATGTACATTATAGAAGCACATGAGAAGGTTTCCACAGTCTGTTTTCCCTTCCATCTTCTTGTGCCCTTTCAGAATTCCCATTTCCCTTACAATTCCTGATTTGCACTGGTTCTGGAATGGTGGCCACAGCACCCAGGGCTGGTGGCCAGGCAGGAAGGGGTGGCACAGCCACACCAATGTCCATTGTGGGTCAGTGTCCCTGTGTGGCAGAGGTAAGAGGGAACACATTCATCAGCACTGCCAGGGTTAGGGGTGACAGTGACAATTGTCACAGACAGTAATTTCTAAATTTTAACCACAGATAGAGGGCAAAAAAAGCACTTTCTAATTAGCACAGGCATGGTTCCACAGAAACTTTGGGGCAATTCTGTCTTTCTTCTGCTTTGGTGACTTCAGGAGAACATGAACCATCCAATTATCCAATCATTTCTACACCACACAAGTAGCAGCTAAGAAAGGGGAAAGGTCAGCACATTCCAGAGAGCAGGACTAAAATGCCTTCATTTTCTCTAATATCTGTCTGTTTAATTACTGGAACAATTGTTTGAACATTTTAATATATTAATTTAGCAGGAGGATAATTGTATGATTACAAATTCACTTCTAATCGTGTGATTACAAATTCACACGGGCCGTGATCAAGTGAAAAGTTGGAGCTTGTGTTGAAGTGAAATCTGGAATTTGGAGGGGGGGGATAAAAAAGGAAGAGGGGTGTGTTTGGTTTCCTACTCCTTCCTTGGGGTGGGAAAATGCTTTGGGAATTGTGTGCTGTGTGTGTCATGCCAGGAGGGTGCTGGTCCCACTGGCTGTGGGGTTTGGGGTCCTGGAAGGGGTGTGAAACACCAGGACTGAGATGGGGGAGAAGCAGCCATGAAAACAAAAGGATTCAGGAATTCCTGAATGGGCTTGTGATCCCCAGGCTCGTGGGAAAGGGTTGGCTTTGAGTTTTTAATGTTTCCTGAAAAGGAGCCAGTGGAACATCAACCCGCAGCACCTGGGGCTGAGTTTAAACACAGCACTTCGGATTTTGCTTGAAAAGGTCCATACTGATAATTGATTAATTTATAGTCACTGGAGCCAGGGGTCCCTGAGCTGCTGCAGAGACCCCCAAACCCCCCAAGGGCAGGGGCAGGCTGGGCCAGAGGGGTTCCCAGGAACTCCCTGGTCCCAGTCCCCCAGAGGCTGGGACAGGGTGTGTCTGAGCACACTCAGGTGGCATTTCTGCGAGGGAGAAAATTGGTCTTTGACAGCTCTTCATAGAAATGTCACCGAGTGTAAACAGGGGGTGACCTTTGCTGCTCCTCGGGGGAGCAAATTCAATAACGCAGCCAGCGGCTCCTAAACGATGTCACCTCCCCTTTTCAGCAAACTGCTATCAAACCCACCTGGCCTGGTGCCTTTGGTGGCTGTCACACGGCACCTCTGCCCCCCGGGCTGTTTGCAGTCACCTCCTGTCCCCAGGGTGTCCCACAGTGCCACCACTGCCCCCACCCCGCTGGGTGATGGGGGTCAGGGCTCGGGCAGGGCAGGGGTTCCTCTGCTAGAGGACACAGGGACCCTGGGGAAGTGAGATCCCTGCCCCCACATCCCCTGGGACGTGCTCCTCCCCGCTGCTGGCAGCATTCCTCCTGCTGATGAGATTTTCAATTACCAGAGAAGTTCCCAGATTTCTGCCTTTGTCCAGTATCTTCCAAAGTATCTCATTCCAGACAACAATTCTATAATCCAACCGTGACAGGACAATCAGTCACACTCTAAATTAAGCATCTCAAATAAGGATTTATTAGAATTAATCAGACAATTAATGTATGGCCATTAAATAGAGTTTATTAAAATACATCTAAGTGTATTAACTATTTAATAGGAAAGATATTGGTTACAGAGATGGCAAAAAGCTTTCTAGTTGTCCTCTGTGTCCCAAATTCTGGTGGGTAGCACCATGGGGAAGGAGAAGGGGAAGGGGAAGGAGAAGGAGGAGGAGGAGGAGGAGGAGGAGGAGGAGGAGGAGGAGGAGAAGGAGAAGGAGAAGGAGAAGGAGAAGGAGAAGGAGAAGGAGAAGGAGAAGGAGAAGGAGAAGGAGAAGGAGAAGGAGAAGGAGAAGGAGAAGGAGAAGGAGAAGGAGAAGGAGAAGGAGAAGGAGAAGGAGAAGGAGAAGGAGAAGGAGAAGGAGGGCAGGGCTGGTACCAGCACTCGAGCCCTCCCTGAGCCCCCTGGTGCTGCCCAGACCGGAGCAGTTTATCCCAGCCCCAGCTCCACCTCTGCTGCTGTCACTGCCTTTCTCTTCCCCCTCTCCTCTGAAGTGCCTCCATCACCTCGAGTGCCATCTCCAGCCACTCCAGATCATCCCATTTATCCTTCGCACTTGTGCAGAGCTTTACACTTGCAAAGCAGCCCTTAACTAATTAATCAGATGTTAATGATTCCTCCAAGGTGCAGCAGAGCAGACAGCTATCAATCCTCGCCTCTCCCTCTGCATCTCCCCCGCCTCCACAATTAGATTCCAGCCGATTTTCCTCCTGCTTTGCTCTGTTTTCCCTGTGGCCTCTGTTCTGGGGAAGGACGGTGCAGCAGCATCCATCAGCCCCGTGCTCATTACTGCACACTGAGCCGGGCTTGGCTGCCTTTCCTGCTGCTAATTCCAGCCTGGGAGTGTGGGAAGGCCAGGCAGGGAGAATGCACAGCCAGGCTGCAGACGTTTGGGTCAGTCTGGAGAAGCTGAAGCTGTTCTTAGAGAGATGACATGTCCTAGAGCCATCCCACACTTCCCACCCTCTCCTTGGTGGCTCGGGAGGGAGGTGACATCTCCCAGGTGTTCCCAGCGCTGTCAGGTCCTGGGGAAGGGAGGAGGGATGGGGATCCTGTGTGGGAAGGGAGATTGAAGAGCTGTGGGCAGCTCCCTGTCTCCTGGTAGTGCCTGTGTCCCCTCTGCAAACAGAGCTGACCTTCAGGAGAGCAAAACACCCCATTCTGCAAGGCAGGGTTTGGCTCCTGCTGCCCCAAACCAAGCAGACAGATCCCGTGGGATGGGGAGGGGAAGAGCTGCAGAAACACCCAGCAACTGAGCTGGCAGCTTTTGGGGATCTCCACCTCCTCCAGAAGCCCAGCATGGGATCAGGGAAAGCTCCACGCAGTGTGTGACAGACCCGACCCACGGGGCTCTGCTCTCCCCCTCCCCACAGAAGCAGCAGGGAGGGGAGGGGAGCAAGGGGAGAAGGGCAAAGCGAAAACACGGATTTTTATGACATGCAAAAATATTCCAAGACAATGCAAATGAAGCAATTTAGCCTTGCAGGCATTCCTCTGCGCACCATTATTAAAAGTTCCCAGCCTGGAATTGCCGTTTCTAATCACAGGTGGGACCCGAGGCAGGCGGAGCCAGGGCTGGGGCTGGGCAGGTGTGAGAATGCAGGCCAGGGCTGGAGCCTGCTGTGCCCATGCTCTGGGGCCACAAAGCCCCCAGGAACATCAGTGCTCTGCTCAGGGACACAGAGGTGGGATGGGGTCCATGGAAAAATGAGTTTGGGTTTACTGAGCTCGCAGTAAACTCAGGGCAAGCACAGCTCAGGTGCTGGGATGGGACAGTCACCCCTTTCTGCCATGTCCACAGCCCAGTGAGCCTCTCACCCCTGAACTGGGGAGCACTGGTGGGTAGGGGGAGCGTGGTTTGAGCAGAGGAGTGGGGGCACACTGAAGTTCTGAAGGAGCACGTGAAATCTGTAATTATAATTACAATGATGGCAGTGAGCACTGAATGCAGCCCAGCAGTGGTGATATAACTTGGCAGGGCTTATCAGAAGGAGAGGCAGATCCAATTAGGAATTAACGGTGCTGCAAGCATGGAGCAAACACCCCTCACCCAGCCACTGGCTTCTGCTGGGAAAGCCTCTCCCCTCCCCAAATTCCCAAGTGAGGTCCCCTCCCAGTGACAATGTCTGTGCCCTGGGAATGCTGGCACTTGTCCCATGGTGGCCCCTTGTGACCCTTGTATTTTGAGACACCTTGCTTGTGTGTATTAGAGGAATTTTTTTAAGAACCTGGCTATTTCTGTCAGTTTTGTTTCCAGGGAGGCTATTCCTGCTCTTTGTCTGATTTTTCTCTTCCTAAAAATCCGCTCTTTTCACTTGGCTTTTCTTCCCTTTTTCCTCGGAGGAGTTATGGATTTCATTCTTTCCCAGCCATTCCCAAGCAGCCTGCTGCCTTCACATTCCCAACTCATTCCTCTGCTGATTAGCACCAGATCCAGAAGAGTTTCCTCTCCATTTGTATTTATAGCTACACTTACAAATGGCTCGGTGCAGAGGAATCTGGCAGAGCCCTGTGAAACAACCTGGAATGGGAGGGTGAAAGGAGAGACAGAGGAAGCAGCTTTTGTTTGGCCAGAGAAAAGTCCGAGGGGAGAGGAGAGGACGGACTTGGAAATGCAAAAGGCAGCTGAAGAAGAAAGTCACGCACTGCTGGCTCCTGTGGGGAAGAAAGGGAATTTGGGCTTTGTGTGAAGGATAAAGAGGCTTTTCAGGCCAGGAAGGACAAGCAGCTGTCGGGAAAAGCTCAATCCCTGTTTGCCCTGGGCTCCCCACCATGGGGGCTGGCCACGGCCACCGAGTGCCCTGGGCTTCCCAGGAGCTCTGAAATCCCGGGATCCTGCCCTAGTCACCCCCCTGTCCCTGCTCATCCCTGGCAGCTCCTGCCCAACCACACCAAAGAGTCCTTCCCCATTCCATAAGGGACTAATGATGTCAGACTAATTAATAAGCAATGGAAGTGTAAACAATAGTGTCAAAGGGAATTTAATTATTGGCAATATAATATGATTTTGATTAATACAATTAGATTCTTTAATTGCATTAGTAAAACCAAAAACTAGCACCACTAGGGTCACTAATTTGATTGAGATTTCCAGCTAAACAAGCTCCATTCCTTCTCTCCTCTCTGGATGGACGTGCCATGGGAAGGATCTGTGGCACAAGGACCTGCTGGCCCAACACAGGGCAGTGCCAGCACAGGGGACACCCACCCAGCTGCTCCCTGGCAGGGGCTGGCAGCCCTGGGACCATGCCCAAGATCCTGTTCACCCCATTTCCCCCTGACCCAGGCAGCCCAGCATGGCCCCATGTCCTGCTGCTGCTCTGGGACAGCAGTGTCCCCTCTGGGCAGGTGGAGATGCTGCTGGTGGCCTTGTGAAGAAGAGAGGCTCCCCAGGATTTTGGATTTTGCATGGAAGAGTCAGGATGTTTGGATTTCTGGCGGTGCCAGTTGTTCCTGTGCAGCAGAGCAGGCGCTGGGCTCCAGCAGCGTGCAGAGACAGCTCAGCTGGCTGGGCAGCACTTCCAATTACTGCTGATCAAAATCTAATTATTGACTTTAATAGGGGCTGAATCTGGCCTGAAGAATCCAGGAACAATTATTCCGGGTTCCTGTTACATTAAACAGGAGCGACAGGACAGCTCCCTTTGCTTGTGCAGGGATCAGAGCTGGAGAAAAGCTGAATAAAAACTTGGCCTGATGCTTTTGGTTTTCTTCTCAGCCCAGGAATGGGAGGTGTGGCAAATCTCAGCTTAGGGACACCCCAGGGGTTCATGGAATCCAGAATGGTTTGGGTTAGAAGGGAATTCAAAGCTCATCCAATTCTACCCCCTTCCACTATCCCAGGCTGCTCCAAGCTCTGTCCAGCCTGGCCTTGGACACTTCCAGGGATCCAGGGGCAGCCACAGCTTCTCTGGGCACCCTGTGCCACCACTTTCACACAAAGGTTCCTCCCCACTGGCCTGTTCTGATGTGATGTTGTACGTGAGACAATTAAGAAAATTAAGCTCAATAAAATAAAAGTTTGACATTGCAGGAAGTTCTCTTGGAACTGACAATTTGCCAGAATAAGGAGGAAACTTTAAGCACAGTTTCCCACATCCCCACAGGAGTTTTTCTGCTTTTATTTCCACCAATTTCAAAACCAGCATGTAAATTATAAACACCCCTGTCCATGCAGCAGCAAAAGCCACTGAGCAGCTCAGGGGTTCCTTGGCAGGGTTTTAAGCCCTGGGATGTTTTCCTTGGTGCTCTCCTGGCACCACGGGAAGGTTTCAGCCCCGTTCTCCCCCTCCCTGTGCTGCAGGGCTCTGGAGAGCCAGGGGAACCATCTCCATCCTGCAGGATGCTGGGCACACCAGGCTTGGCCTCCTGCAAGGAGCAGGGGCTGCTGCTGGCTCCTTCCTGAGATTTATCACTTGTGGAAGTGTGTGAGAATGGAGAGGATTTTTCCAGCTGTGCATTATCCACCCGCTGGACTGTGACGGCTCTTTGTGAGCTGTGACGCCGTGCCCTATAAAAGCTGTATTTAGGATCCAGTTTAAAATTCACATTTTCTAGCACATAGAACATAACTGCTCCTTGGGAGCCGATTCAGCCATTAGCAGAGGGATGTGCTGGTGGAGTTATTTTTGAAGGAGCACATTTATTTAGAGGCTGTTTTGAGGAGGTGATCCAGCACTGCCCTCAGGCTGCCCTCTCACCCCAGGAGATCCTGGGGGGACAAATATCCACATATATGGAAAAAAATCCTTCCCTGGGAGGGTGGGGAAGTCCTGGAATAGGTTGGCCAGAGAAGCCACATCCCTGGAAGTGTCCAAGGCCAGGTTGGGCAGCCCAGTGCTGGTGCCACCCCATCCCCTCCCAGGCAGGAGCTCCCAGGTGAGCAGCAGGTAACCAGTGAAAGGAGAGTATCTGCTCAAAAAAAAAAAGCATAAACCACTTTGTTTGGGACAAAATTTTCCTTTGTTTCTAGCAAAAAAAAGCAGATTTATGGGTTAATAAACATCTACGATTGGCCTCTGAAAAAATACACTCAGGTAGACAGAAATTAGTCATTCAAATTAACTATAAATTAAGATCAGCCTAATTTGCTCCCATTAAAATGGAAAAGCATATTATCTCTCATTCAAAGGAATTTGTATTTGATGCAAATAGGACAAATTCAGAAAGTTTGGAAATGTTCTCTGATTGTTCATTTGCATCGTTAACCGGCAGAGAATGGGCCTGTGATTTCAAAATGGGAGAACAGAAGGAACAATAATTAGTTATGTAAATAATGTGGCATTCTTGTTTATAATTAGTCCAAGAATAAAATAAAATTCACGCATGTCACAGGACTCATTTTCGTATGCAAATGAACAATCAAAATTATAAACGGTAATAATGCAGTTTGGGAGAATGTGGCATTTCCAATTTATTAGCCCAGGCTGAAGCCAGAGCTGATTCCAGTTGACGTTGGGAGATTTCAAAGGTACCTCCAGGATGGAAAAAACATCCCAAAAAAAGAGAAAAATGAGAGGGAACAGTGTGGGATCACCTGTTGGAGTTGTTCCTGAGGGGAGAGCAGTGCAGAATTCCCTGTGGCTCTGGGAAGGGATGGGAATAGCTGCAAGCTCCAGGGCCTGCATCTCCTTAACAAAAAACTAGAGGGATGTGGGAATGCTTTAAAATTCCCTAAGATTACCGTGGTCTGTAAGTCTGATTTTCCCAGGAAAATGTGGTAGAGATGGGAGCTGAGGCTGGAAAAGTTCCTGCTAAGGTCCAGCATTCCACAGGCTGTCCCAGCATGGAGGTGGACATGTCACAGAGAGGATCTATCACAGGCCCATGGGAATACCCCCAAAAAAGCCACATTTCCACCCATTCCTGTCAATCTCATTCCAATCCTCACCATGAATTTTGGCCCCAGTGGTTCAACACCAGCAGCTTTCAGCAGGGACAGGAGCTTGGAATGTCTCTTCCTTTTCTGTCCCATATGGGTGGGGCCTGGGACATGAGCATCACTCCCAAATTTTTGACCCATCCAGGGTCCTTAGAGCCCCTGCCAAGGACATGGAGGAGCCTCTGCCCTTCCTGCCCATCCCTGGGAATGTCTCGAGCCAGGGGATCCTCAGGACAAGCCGAGCTCTAGGAACGTAAGGGATTAAATAATGGCATTAATTATTAATTATGGCTTATCTTGCTGCAGAGTGTGGAACAGGAGTCAGAATGTGCATCAGGGAGGACGGGACATCTCGGGAACAGGAAGGCTCTGGCTGCTCTCTTAAAATATTCTCCCACCTCAGCTCGACACCGAGCCGAGCGCTCTCAGCGGAGCCAGCCGAGCGTGTTGGATAATAAAAGCAAGGCAGGAACTTTAATTAAGGCTCCTCAGGCAGATGCTGCTGAGGGGATGTGGGGAGTGCAGCTCAGACTTTTCCTGGCCAGGGCTGCTGGGGAAGGAGCTGTGTGGGGGGAAGAGCACCATCCTGCACCCCCAGAGGGACAGAGGGTCGCCCTGCAGGGGTGTGGAGGTCACTCCCATGGAACTGCCAGTGCTCCTGGAGAACCAGCACTTTGTCCAGACCCTGTGTTATGGAGGGAATGCTCAAAGAAGCACAAGTCAGGTTGGGATGTCCAGCATCCCTCTCCTCAGGGATCCCAAGGATCCTCTCCATGTGTGACCCCAGGATATGGGATGGGGGGTTTAGAAGCTGCTGGAGCCCATCAGGAGTCCCTGGGAACATCTCAGAGCACCACCCCAGGGCTCCAGCCCTCTCCAAAAGGCACAGGCTCATCTCCCAGCAAACACTGACCTCAACACCAGCAGAAGAAGCCCCAAATCCCAGCACTGAGCTTTGCAAAGCGGGAACAAAGCCTGAGCGACTGTTTACTCACGTCACCGAGGCCCTCGGATGCCAAACCACTGAGTGAACCTTCCTGTCAATCCGACACTTTTAGGGTAATTTAACTTAATAACACCTTTGTCTGCACAAGCGTTTGTGTCTGAAGGGTTATTACCATCACAGTTATTTTAGGTGGGTTAATGGGATGGAGTAGATTTGAAATTGTCAGTGCAGCCACGCAGGCGGCTGCTCACAGTGTTTACCTTCCCAAGCCTTCCCTTGCTTTACATAACTTCCCACCCTCACCTAAAAGTGCCGTCATAAATTATGAGCAATTTCCCCCCAGGTCCTCATGCATCATTAATTCTTTGTTTAGAAGGAAAAAACAAACTGTCCAGGTCTTAATTGTTAGTGCTTTGAGCAGAGCCTGGGCTCTGTGCGGGGCCTCTGGGGCGTGTCAGAATTTTTGGACTTCTTTTAGTTAATATTTAACTCATCACATCAGGGGGCTCACAGGAAAAGGGGGAGGAGGAAAGAAGTCTTCTCAAAAGGAGAAAGAAAAATTGTTGTGGGGAACAATCAAGAATTAGCCAAGGCAGATGCAGTGCCCAGGTTCCCTCCTGCTCCTTAATAGAGAGATTTTAGGAATTAGGATTTTTTTTCCTGCAGGTGTGCAGGGAGCAGGAATGTGCAGCCCTTTGGGGAGGCTGCAGCTGCTGGGGCTCACACTGCAAAGGAGGGAATCCCTGGATTTTTTGGGATCATCCTTCATCCCTGCGAGCCTCTCCCCTGCTGCCGGCTGGCGCCAGAGCCAAGGCTGGGGATGCAGTGGCTGCCACCCCTGCTCAGCAGCTGGCACCTCTGCATGCCATATGGCACCTCTGCATGCCATATGGCACCTCTGCATGCCATATGGCAGCCCTGCCCTGCAGCTGGCACATCTGCATGGTTCTGGCACATCTGCACGCTGCTGGCACCTGTGCCTGGCATCTGTCCCCCTGCCTGGCTCCTGCTGCAGCTGCAGTGAGAGGAAAGGAGGAGGGGGCTGTGCTCTTCTCTCCTTCCCCAGACCCCTCAGCTGGGCCCTGCCTCGCTCTGAGCCTGGCACAAGCTCACACCTCCTGCCTTTCCCCTGCCTGGTGTCATTTTTGGGTGAGAATTACATCAATGGCAGCAGGGCAGGCACTGGGCGCTGTCCCATGCCAGGGCTGGCACCTTCCTTGTCACCTCAGCGGGCCCCTCGGTGCCTCCCAGCCACCCCTCGGGCCAGGTGACCTTGAGGTGGCTTTGCTCCTTGGCTCAGCTGCAGTCAGAAGATTAAATTCTGCTCCTGTCCTGGGAATCTGATGATAAAAAGTCCTTTCCAGACAGAATCCGGATAATGAACAGCTCCCCGGCTTCGCGCTGGAAGAGGGAGTGTGGAGTTATTACTGCATTAAAAAATCTCCAAAGTCAACTAAATTCACCCCAGACACGGAGGAGCAGAATTCCTCTTCATTCGGGCGGGTTGGAGCATCCAGCACCGTCAGTAATGTTGTGCTAATTGCAGCTGGGCAGGAGCACAGGGGAGCTTTGCTGGGGGGCGCAGGAACCAGCCCCGGTGCTCCCCCTCCTCCCCCTGTGTCCATCACTCCTCTGCTGAGGACGGAGAGGGATTTGTTTTGTAGGAAAACGCTTCCAGTTCCCATCAAAAATCCAGTTCCATCAAAAATCCACGCTCCAAAGCACCAGGGGTGCGTGGTGCTGCAACACACTCGGATGTGGCAGCTCAGGAAGAAAAAAAAAATCAGGGATGTGCTCCCTTTCCTTGTGTCCCCAGGTGTCACTGACCAGGGACAGACCACTCAGTTTTAAACCCTGTGCTTTAAACACCCGGCACAAAGAAAGGCCAGGCCAGCAGAGAGAAGACTGCCATAAACAAAGCTGTGGCGTGTCTCTGGCATTAGTCATACACCAACAGGGATGTGGGACATATATCTGGGCAGGATTCGGGATATCTGCTAATTAAAGACGCCTCTGACTGCTGGAGAGTGTTAATTCACAGGCAGCGTGGTCCCCCTGGGCAGAGCTCAGGGCAAGCAAGGATTTATTTACACCTCACAGAAGTTGTTCTTTTTGCAAAGGTTGTGCTTAATCGGAATTTTTCCGAAGAATTTGTTGAACAAAGAAGGAATTGATGGAATGTCTCTGGCTTTTCTCACCCTGTTTGCCTTTAGTTAAGGACGGAGCATCTCTCCACAGACACAGCCCACAGTAACTTCCATTTCTTTCCCAGGTGTCACACAGCCCAAACCCTCTGTCACCAAAACATCCCCGTGGCTCTCCTGACCTCCAAGTCAGACTGCTTGGAGCAGGTCACTAAATTCTAAATATTTTGGGCTGGGAGAGACCTTAAAGCCATCTAATTCCTGTGGCCCGTCCCAGGGTGGTGTGAGCAGGATCTCCCAGCCCAGCCTGCTCTCCCTGGCGGATTTTTCTCAGGGATACAGGAGCGCTGCAGGAAGATGCTGCCTGCTCCCATCGCCTTCCCGCGCCTTGCCGTGCAACAGCAAAGGCTTTTTAGGGCTGGCAGACACCTCCATCCTCCTCCTTCAGAGCCATCATCCCGAAATCGGCGGCGAGCAGCGCACGGGGCGAGCGGCGCGGCGCTCGGCCGTCAGCGGGACGGCTCTGACAGCGCGGAATAAAAGCGGCGATGGCAATTCCTCACCGCAGAGCCGGGCTGACACCTCGCTGACCTGCGAGCAGCAGGGACTCCCGGCACACCGGCACAGCCCTGTTGTTTGCTGTTTGGGGCTGACACCGCTGATTAGAGCGGACAGGCGGGCAGCGGGATGCGCCCCAGCCCCGGCCGGCGCTGGGGCTGACCCCGAACCTGAGAGCTCCTGCCCTGCATCCGCAGCTAAATAAACCAAGTAAATCATCCTGGCAGATAGATAATTAAATAATTATCAGCCACTTAATAACGAGGAGTGGGTGTTCAGAATTAGCATATTAGACAGTGTCTTTAAGGGCTAATTGTTGCATTACATCAGAGTTACTCATTCATTATTCTTGTCATTTCGGGTGATAATTTGCACTTTAGGAGACAGAGACAATTTTAGCAGGCAATTAGAGACATGTCAGGCTTGGCCTAGTGAGTTACTGTCACAATTATTGCATTTTTTCCGGTGTCCTCATTTGCAGGAGTGTATTTAAGGGCAGTCTGGTAATTTCATGGTGAGGCAAAACAGGCACCGGCACCCGGGGAAGCGGCAGGGATGGAACAAACCTCGATTTCACAGCACTGGGGCCGGCACGGGGAGGGGGCTTTGAGGGACAAAACCTAAGGAAAAGGGTGTTTATAAATTGATGATGGAAACCTTTTATTTGGGGTCCCCAGCTCCCTTTGGAACCAGTCCCACATGTCCCCCCACTGCCACAGGTTTGTGTTGAGGAGCTGCTGCTCTTTTTCACCCCATGCCAGTGATGGATAGAGATCCCTACCTGGAACACGGCATTAATTGGTGGATAAATTGATTTTTATCCCCAGGTTTTGGCAGCTTTGGTTACCTGGAGTGGCAGGGATGGGCACCTGCAGCAAACTCCAAGGAGAAAGGTATTCCCAGGGAACACAGTGCACCTGCCCATCAGAGAGATGCCATCACATCCCTGCTTCCTCAGAGAGGATAAACACAAGGATGTGCCCCGTGCTGCCGAGCCTGACTGAGCCTGAGAGCACTGACAAGGCTTAAATATTCCTTAAACTACAGCTGAAGGGAAAAACAGGATCTGCAGCAGCTGCACCTTGGGATACATGCATTATAAGGGTATATACAGTCAAATAGAGTTAATTAAGCTAAAACCACAGTAAATCTGCCAGACCCATATTAACACTATAGTCAAAATAGTGGAAAATATAGTATTTTCCCTAATAAATCCTGTTCTGTTACAGATTTATGTTGGCATCTGCATAGTTACCAGAGTTTTACAATAATCATTGATCAATCAAAGTTTTATGATAAAACTATAATTTTCCTGTGTTTCTTTCTTACTTAGTTTCCTAGTTTGCTTAATTCCCAGAATGCAATCCAGTAAATCTTTGGGGCTGAGATATTAAGTAGATAATAAGAATGCCATATAAGATTTGCTTATATTTTAAACTGTCCTTGCAAATGATTTATAATTAGGGCCAAATCTAAGACAAAACATTATTAAAGTCAAAACCCTCCATAAATTACCAGAGTTTGCTTATGCCTGTAATAATTTATTAGAGGTTTACTATAGCATTTCCTCTGGTGATATCCAAAGCTTTATGTGTCATAAATGGGAAATATGGGTTGGTAAAACATACAGAAAACAGGACTGATCCCCAGTGACCCCCAGTGACAGACTCAGACACCGTCAAAAGCGCTTTGCAGCCGAAAAGAAACGGCAGCAATCACCCCACTGTGCCAGACCAAAGGCATCTTTGTAGTGGGAAATTCAGTCGTGCTTTATGGGGTTTTATAGGTTTACAGGTGGGATAGAAGCTGTAGCTGTGTTGGTGTTTTTGGCATCCCAGTGAGGGCTCTGCTGCCTGCTGTGAACAGGGAGGGCAGAGGGGATTTGCCACCTGGGCTTTGCCCCGTGGGGTAGCTGTGAGAGGTTTGCTGAGCAGGGGTTTGCTCTGTGTCACCTGTCACCTGCTGTCACCTTCCCACAAAGCACAGAGCCCCTCCTGTGGACATGCTCACCCCCAGAGCTGTGGCTGGGCACTGCCAGGTCACTGCCTCCTCCAGCTGTGCCCATCCCACTCTGCCCTTCCTATAAGTCCCAAATCACCCATGGAGCTGTGAATTCTGCTCAGAGGTGCTGGATTTTCCTGACTTGTCTCTTGCAATGTATTGTGTTGGCATTGTTCCCATGTAGGTACCCCTGATTTTTTTGTCAGTGACTTCACTGCAAGTGCAATTCTCTGTTTGCAACCATAATTCTGTGAAGGTCCCTGTAAACTGCTTCCCAAAATCCCAGCTGTGCTCCTGCCTGTGCCAAGCTGGGCTGTGAGTGCTGCAGCCCAGCCCAGCCTCTGCTCATCCCAGTTCAAGCCTAACCCATCCCACTGGGACACACTGGGGCACACTGGAGGGCAAGGGCAGGGGGGAAGCACAGCCTCACTCCCCTGGGAAGCAGCAGAGCTGGGTGGACTGACCTGGGTCTCCACCTCAGGGTTTGGGAACTTTATTTTCGCTGCTCCCTGAGGGGATAACCAGGACCCCTGGGATGGGCAGGGTGGCAGCAGCCTGTGGGCAGCACCAGAGGAGCTGATGGCATGTGAGGGTGGAAATGAGATGTGGAGGGAGCAGAGCCAGGTGAGGAGTCCCTGCTCGTGTCATTAAAAACTCCTTCCTCACCTTTCACAGCGAACAGCGAAGAACAGAAATGAGACCCGAGGTCAATCTGATCACCTGTTAAAGCACAGAGAAATAGAATAAAATAAATCCAAGTGAAATTAAAAGAAGTAAAATAGAATTAAATAAAACAACAGCTAAGCTGACAAAGACAAGTGGCTGCAGAAGCTGCACCACTGCATGCTCTGAGCATCCCAGCAGCTGCACGGGCTCTGCCTCTCCACCTGTGATAGCATCAGAGGCACTGATTGCATTGCAGGTTGGTTATCAGCCTCTCCCCATCCATCTCCCACGGATAATCCCTTCACTCCCACATCAGGCAGTGCTGATCCCTGTCCTGCCCTGGCTCAGTGAGCCTGGATGCCCTGAAAGCCACTGAGAGTGTTTCAAGCAAATCCCTCCCAGGCCACAGCAGAGGCAGAGACTTGTGGGAGTCCAGAGTATTCCTCTAGCTTCCTTGGAAGGTTTAAGACCCCCCTGGCGGGGTCCCCAAGGACCCTGGAATGGGACCCAGGTGTCTCGGGGGCTGGATTTAGCTCCTTGGAACAATTTACCAACATTGAGAGAAGAAATGCAAGCCACAAAAGTAAATAGAGTGTAAATTAGACTGTTAGAATGTAGAATTAGCAGATTTCTAGAATGTTTGTGATAAGGGACACGTGGCCAACATGGAGAATTGGGGGTGTGGATATTCTTCCTCCTTCTTCTCCGTGTCATCCATGCTGGGTGACACGCTGGCACTCTTAGATTGGATGAGAACAGATCTGGACCATGTAACAAGATTGTATTGTATTGGGGGTCATTTGTAAATACCTAGTACGTAGTTTAGACTATAAAAGATAAGTCCTGCCTCTGCCAGGCGGATTCTGCCCTGGACGTCTGGCGAGCAGACTGCTGTTCGCTGGACAAAACATTCCTGAGATAAGCAACAATAAACAACCATGAAAACCTCTAAGAACAGCCTCCTGCAGTCTCTCATCAGCGGGCATTAGAAAAAGCTGGGTTCCAAACCACCTGCATGTCTACCAGAGGTGATCTCAAGTCTAAGGAGACACCTCAGAATGTGACAGAGACTCTGCAGGAATGTTCCTTCCCATTGAGGATGGCACCAACACTGCCAAGGTTTGGCCTGAAAGGGATTTATATTCCTGAAAATTCTCATTTGTACCTCCACCAATGAGTTCTGGGGTGGGTGCATCCATTACAGGATATTTGATGGCACCACCTGCCCTGCCACACCTGGCTGGCACCTGCTGCCAAAGTGGGGGTGCTCACACAATAATCCAAATTAAACAGCCATGAAAATAGGACAGGGCTTAATTAATCCACATTAAACTCCTCTGTGGACAGTAAGTCAGGACTGAAATCCCTGTGCTCGGGTTTAGCTCACTTTAATGCTAAATAAAGTTTTCACTGCGGGAGGACATTTAATGAGGTTTAGCTAATTCACACCCTAAATTAATTCTAATTAAATTTCCTGAGTAACCCTGGAAAAGCAGGGCCCAGTGAAGCAGATCCTCTTATCTATATCTGTTATTTTCCTTGCAGCACCCAAATACACCATAACCAAGATCAACTGTGCCCCTGCATGGCTGAAAACTCGAATTTCCCTGCTCTGTGCTGTGGCACATCCACATCCCTGTGGTCAGTCCCATCCCACAGGACCCTGGGGGACCTCACACTGTGCTGCTCCCCATGTCCTTGTCCCCTCACCAGGCTCTGCATGCCCAAGCTCCTTATCCATTTGTAGGGAGGAGCAGGGACAGGAGCCTCCCCTGCCACGGAGACGGATGCAGATTACGCCATTAATTTTTTATGTGAATTCAAAAAATTCCATGTTGACTCCATGACGCAAATGGGTATGAAAATCCTGGCGAGCACGCTCATTGTTACAGAAATCAAATGGCTCAACAGCCACTAATGAGGCAGACAAGAAGCTTCACTCACCCTCTGAGGATTTGAAGGCAAGAAGAGAAGAAGGAGCGCGTTACATTATTCATGCGCCTTGTTTGAGTTTCAGATCCTAGGAAGTCGCAGCAGAGGGGGATTTGGGATGTGCTGGTGACCTGCTCTGCACAGAGAGGGGGCACAAAAAGCCCTGTTCCCTAACTGAGAGCTTGCAAACTCTGCTCCCACCCTGCCAGGTCCCCCTGCCCTGGGATGTGCTCGGGATGCTCCAGGGATGCTCCGGGATGGGGAGGATTCACTGGCAGCACCTCAGGCACTGCTGCCTGTGATTGCTGGTGCTGCTGTAAACTGCTAAAAACACACCACACTCTGCTGAAACAGGTGCCAAATTCTTATAGAGGGAAAGGAAGAATGGGAAAACCCTTTCCTGGAAAGGAAACCTGGCAGAACAATTTGTCTGAGGAGGAGACGTGCAGGCAGGTGCTCCACAAGGCAGGGATGAGGTGCACAGCACAGCTGTTGGCCAGGTATTAAGGACAAATAAACAGATTCCCGGAGTTCTTCTGCATTTTGTAATTATGATTTGCCAATAAAACCCTCCTGGCCAACATTATCTCAGCCAGCTTTACGAGTGCTCACGAGGTTAATGCAGAGCTGTAAATCTGCAGCAGGTCATGGGAGTGTTTGTAAATCTGGAGGAATTGCTCCAGTTTGTTTGTTTAATAAAATCCTGGCCCATGAGGAGCTGCAGGTTCTTGCTGGGGCTGTGTGTCCACCCAGCCCTGCCTGGCAGGGACATGAGGGACTCTGTGTCTGTCTGTCCATCAGATGGATCTCGTTCTCTGCACCCAAAGCATCTTTTGGGAGTGGATCCAGTATTTAAAACTCTCTGGCACTGTCACCATCCAGTGGCACCGAGGTGCCCATCTGTGCCACTCACCCCTGGCAGTGCTGCTGTGCCACAGACAGTGTTGGGAGCATTGGGGCTGTGATTGAGAACAGCCAACACAGAGTTAAACTCCCTCCTCACAGCTCTCCAGGTCAGGGTATATTTGCTTGGATTTTACATTGGAATTTGAAATCCACAGCTACAAGGAAACATTTATTTTCTTGCCCTTCAATGATCAAACAAGTGGCGCCGAGGCACAAGGAAGCGGAGTTTCCATTAGGAGAACTGTTTTCTTTTTGCTGTAAAATATCAAATATTTTGACATTTCCATCAGACTTTCCTTTGTATCAAAGCTGCGATGGCAGAACAATCTCAAGGCATTTAGACTTCAGAGGTTTGTGCCTTTCTGAGAATTCCCTCCTTTACAAGGGGACACTTCTGAAGGGACGTGTGATTTCTCTCTCAGAGACCAAAGGAAAGGTAATAAAAACAAGAGATCTGTGAGAGCTCTGGGGAAGCAGGTGGGGGGAGCTCTGAGCTGATCCCCCTCCCAGGAGCTGCTGTGTCCTGGTGCTGGTGGGCAGGAGAGCTCCTGGACATGGGGGCATCATCATCATCATCATCATCATCATCATCATCATCATCACCCACCCCATGGCCAAAGGATGTAAAAGCGAGGGTGTCACTGAGAGAAAGGATCCAGGAGAGGAAAAAGTGGGAGCTGCTCCTGGGATCCTGAGGGAAAAAGCAGCCTTGAAGCCTTGGGTTTCTCAGGCTGCTCAAGGACAAGGAATTATAACAGTGATTAAATACCTGTGAGCTATGTGATGTTTTGCAGAAAGCATGTTTTCAAAGAGATGTTTCCTTCCTGGGCAATGAGCCTTTTCTATTCTGTATTGCACGAACTACTCTATATAAGTGCAGTGTTTCTTTAAATAAACCTCTCTCTTTTGCTTCTCCATTACATGAAGAACTATGTTGCATTACTCTTTTCGGCCTCAAATGCAACACCTGCCCAGCTCCTGTCTGGGACAGATCCATTTTTATAGTCACAGAACCATTAAGGCTGAAAAAACCCCTCCAACACTCCCATGCCAATATCTTGAAGGGCCAACACTGCTCGTTGTTTGAACATCTCCAGGGATGGTGACTCCATCACATCCCTGGGGAGCCTGTGTGTGGGGTGTCAGAGCAAAGCCACCCCCAAATTCTGGTGGGGGCAGCCTGGGAGTCCTGGAGCCCCTGCAGGCAAGATTCCACGGGCTCCTCGCATGTAAATCACTTCCAGGGTAAAACTGCTTTGAAGTTGGTGTTTATCTCACTCTGATAACAATCTGCTTCATTTCTTGTGTCAAAGTAATTAGAGTGTAATTATTATTTTTTTTTTTGGTAACTTTTTTTTTTTTTTTTTTTTTTTTAATAATTGCTGCAGGGTTCAAGAGGAGCTGGGGGAATCTTGCTCCTGCACTTCCAGCCCTCCCTCTCTGCTCCATCCCAGTCCCCTGCCTGTTCTCTGAGCATTTGGACTTCTTTTCTCTCGCCTGTTTGTGCCTGTCTTCAGCTTCTCCTTTTCTGTTTGTTTTCTCTAGACATCAATTTTTCATGCTGGAGAGCTGAGGATAATTAATTAATGATTCATAGGAATGCTGTGGCTATAATATAATGAGGGGATGGTTCATAACCTGTTGAGGAGGCAGTTATCAGTAATTTCAGAATAATTAAGAGATGGTTCCAGCACACTTCAAAAGCCCTTCTAGAATCAAGGGGATGGGTGAATTTATTCCTCTCAAAACACTCAGGGACACCCCTTGGTGGCACAGGGAGCGTTTCCAAGCTCCTCTGTGGTCCTGCTGTGGACCATGGGCTGGGAAGGATCCCATCCTGGGAACCCTCCTGCTTCAAGTCCCCTCTTTCAAATTCCTTCACTCCCACATCTTCCAAGCTGAGCAGAGTTTTTCCCTTTTTTTCCCCCCTTTTATTTTTATTTTTAGTACCACAGGGTGTTGCAAACAGCCTTCCTATTAGAGGCTAGACATATTCAGAGCCTTAATGATAGATTAAATACCAAATACCTTAACATTTGAAAAATGACATTTATTATACAGAGTTGTAAATAGAGGGAAAAATGACAATAGAACACAGTGTAGATCTTACATAAACTGCACCAGCTCTGTGTAATGACTATGATAATGTCAGTGCTAACAAGCAGATAATTGGCATCACTGAGATAATTTTTGGCACCTTATGCAGAGGGGAAACTGCTCTGCATAATTATTTTACCTAGGAATATTCTTCATTTAACAGGTCCATTTGCATAAGGGTTGGAACTTTTTAAACTGTAAAGAGTGTTTAACATGTTGATTTGTTTTATCCACGAAACAATTGTTTATTCATGAGAACTGGCACCTGAGGACTTTTGTAATGAGGCCACAGTGACCCAGTTGGAAGCACCAGCCTTTTATTGGATTCATGGGTCCAGGTGGAAGCAGGATTAGCCAACCCCTCACAAACACCTCCCAGGTTTTATAGATGCTGTAACACTGAGTCATTCTCTGTAGTAAAACTTTATCTCTTTAACGACAGAAGTTGATCACTCCAGTGTTTCCCTGCTGCTGCAGCTCCCTGTGTCCCCAGAGGGTGACACAAAACCAGGGGAACCCTCCTCAAGCTCCCACAGCCCAGCAAACCGTGCTCATCTCTGCCTGCAGTCAGGCAGGGGGTGTGACAAAACACCCCCTTTGGGAGGGTGAAGCATCCAGATGATGCAGGAATTGCACTGGGGTGGGGTGAGGATTGGCAGAGCGGAGCTCAGCGCTGCTCCCAGCCCCAGATCTCAGCACAAGCAGCCCTGACAGGGCTGAGGAGCTCTCAGGGTCAGCCAATCACCCTGCAAGGCTGTGCCAAGCAGTCTGGAAAAGGAAAAGCTGTTGGAACCAGCCCTGGAGCTCCGTGGCAGGCAGACCCCTGGCCAGGGTCCAGGTGTGCTCAGAGCATCCCACATCCATCTGCCCATGTCTCCCTTCCTTGCCAGATCTGAACTGACCAGAGCACTGCTTGTCCCATCCCAAGAACATTTCCAAAGCCAGGAATGATCTCTGGGTGTTCTGCACCCAAACCTCAGTGTGTTCATCCCTCGGTGGGAATGGCAGCCATGGAAAAGTTCAAATTCCCCCCAGCTTACACTGATGCTCCCTTGGCTTCTCCAGCTCTGTTTCTGTGCTTGCAGGCAATCCATTCCTGTAGTTAGGGAAGCACCAGCCTCTCTCTGACATCTTAACATCCCTCAAAGCCCTGTGACCTCCTGAGAGGGCACCAAGTGCTGCTGAGCCTTGGGGTGGGGATTTCCAGAGCAGGGATCAGCATCAGCAGGGCTGGGGCTGCCAGGACAGGCCTGTCCCCACCCCAGGGCCTGGCACAGGCAGTGACCTGGGCACTGGAGCAGCAGGAAGGGTGGGGGATGTGGGATTTGTGCCAGAGGCTGGGCTGTGTTGTCATGGGAGCCTCACTCCTCTGCCTGTGCACATCTCCCCTGACCTTGGTCAAGTCATTTTCTGCCTCTGCTGCTCAGAGCAGGGCCCTGGCTCTTCCTCACACAGTCACACTCTGACCTGGGCTAGGAGGAGCCTCCCAAAGCCCAGTGGGAGCCTCTGCCTTTTGAGGAGTCCAAACCTGGAATTCCTCATCCATGCAGCTTGCAGGAGACCAGACCTCCTCTCCCACAGCCTTTCATCTGCTCCACCTCAGGGAAAACTTGAATTTGCTAAAAGTTATCCTCTGAACCTGCAGATACCAATTTCATTGTGAAAAAGCCAGTGGTGTGACTCCTTTGATCACGGATTAGGCTTGTCCAGATGTGTGCAGGTGTGTGCCCAGATGTGTGCAGGTGTGTGCCCACTGGCTCAGCTCTCTGCCCCTCTGCAAACTCAGCAGCCATCAATTTTCAGCTCAGCCAACTCTTTTAAGACTAAATCCCATTTTTTTCCCAAACAAGGCTGTGAAGGGAGGTCTGTAGCATTTGCCAGTGAGATGTTAAACCTGCCTGTGCTTTGATGAGGCATCCCTGAGCTTCACTCTGGCACTTCTGCTGGGAGGAATAGCCCGTACCAGGGCGAGGGACACAGAACCAATCCATCACACTCTGGGGCTTTCAAGGCCATCTCCCTGGCCTCTAATGCTCTGCAAAATGGTTCATTCTCTGCTGGTTTATAAACTTGATGTGCAGCCTGCCAGCTCCCAGCTCCCCCCCAGAGCACGGAGCAATCCAGCCCCAGTTTGTACCAGCAAAAATCGTGGGCATTTCTGATGGTTTCAGCTCATCTGCTGCATTAAAAAGTCCTACACACCTGTGTTAAATCATCCTCACCTGCCCAGAGAGGTGTCCAGCCTTCCAGGGATCAGCTGGAAGATGCTGTGCTGTCCCTCACTGCAGGACAGCAATTACAGCCTCCCACGAGCTCAGCACCCCTTTCTTTATGGCTCTGCCAGCCCATCTGTCTCAGAGCCCGAGACCACACTCACTCCTGTTGGGATTTTCTCCTTTCCAATTCCCAAGTCAGCTCTCGTTCAGCGGGGAGATTGATGCCTCCTGCTCCCTGGCTCCGTGCCACGGGCAGGGGAGCAGCAGCTCGGGCAATATTCCAGCAGCCAGGAACTCCAGCCCTGGGCTGGCACACGGCTCTGTGTCCCAGGGAGGGCTACAGGTGCTGGTCAGAACCAAATCTCTGCTGCTCCTTGCCCTGGTGAGTGTTTGGGGGTGTCACAATGTGTTAAAGTTCAGGGAGGAGGGCTTCAAATCCCCCTCCCTTGTCTGAGCATGGCGTGGAAATGTTGGGTGTGAGAGAGGGGTGAGAGCAAAACTCATTCCAGAGCCGTGTCCCCACAGGGTGTGGGACAGTGCCCTGAGTGTGTCAGTGCCACGAGAGACCCTGGGATGGCATCACAGCTGCTCTCTGGGATCCTGATCCCCATGCCCAGCTCCAGAGGGGCAGCTGGAAGGCAGTGGCACCAGTAAGGGATGGAGCTGATGGAGAGAAGGCAGAAAGCATGGGGATCTTTAGCTGGGTGAGGAAATGCAAAACGCTGCAGTGCCTGAGCCTGCCCTGGCACAGGAATCCAGGCTGGGCAGGGGAGCAGCCCTGGCACACGGAGAGCTCTGGGCTCTGGCTGTTTTCCCTGTCCAGCCAATGGAGCCCATCTCGATTCAAGATGCTGAGGACATTATTGATCTAAACAAGTTGTCAGTGAAGGAAAAGTTGTAATTGCTGCTGTAGTTGCATTGTAACACACCAGCCCCGAAGGGAAATTAAAGTTTGGAGCTAATAGGGTTGTATGATCCTTCAACCTTTGATGTATTGAATCTGGAGCAGCCCCTGGAATACTGATTTGATGCACAAAGGATCATTTTTAACAGCAGCTGCACCTCCAGGTCCTCTGATCCAATCCTCCCTTGAATCCCATTGCAAAGCAAGAGAATGGCTCACAGTGCATCTTCCCCCTCTGCCCTTGGGCCTCTTCCTTCTGCTCCCACAGCTCTGTGTGTCCCTGGCTCTGGATGCAGGAATAAAACGTGCAGGAATGATGGCTGGGATGAGGCAGCACTGCCTGTATGTGGGGGAAAGAGCTTATGGCAGGATTCCTTGGATTCCAGCTTGTGCCTGCTGCTGCTCCTCCATCCAGGGAATGTGCTCTGCAGCAGGAGCACCAGGCCTGAGCTCAGGGTGCAAGTCCCAGGGTCCTGCCCAGCCAGGATTTCCTCCAAGAAGGAATTACAGATATTTCTGAGCAGAACTGCAGCTCCCCATTAATCACCTGCAATTAGAAAGCAGAGATATGCCAAGCAGCCACTCCCCAAAGGTTGCTAATCAGGGAAGTTAATAGTCCTCAGGTTCTGGTTTGGGAAGTGTCTGGGGCTGTGAGCCCAGGGCTGGGCTGTGCATTCCCAAAATGTCCTGGAGCAGAGAATGCCCCCAAAACTGCCCCTGACCCCCTGCTTTCCTACCCACTCCCACTCCCACAGCCATCCAGTGATGGATCTCACCACACCTTCACACAGGCACTCTAATTCCATGTTATGAAGGCACCTTCTCTAATTGCTTCAGTTAATTAAGGTGTGGATGGCGCTGCAGGTTCCATGGAAGGAGCAGCCCACAAGGATGTGCCACTGTCCCTGCTGTGTCCCTGCCATGGCAGAGGGGACCCCAATCCTCTGCCACGTCCCTGCCATGGCAGAAGGGACCCCTGCCCTGTCACTGTGTCCCCATCGTGGCACAGGGGATCCCTGCCAGGGCAGGGGGACCCCACTTCATCACTGCCCAGCAGGTCAGGAATGTGCCCTGGCTCCTAAATCCCTGCTGAGGCCAGCAGGCAATTTAGACCTGAGTGCAGCAACTAATTAAATCAATATGAGCTAATGAACAGCAATTAGAGGTCCAGCTAGGCACATCTTCTCTGGTAAATACTGCTTCTCTCCCAACGGGAAGCTCTTTTTTAATAATCTGTTTGTGTTTCATTTCCAGGAGCTGTAATTCCCCAAAGAAGCAATTTGGGAAAGTGATTTGTTTGTCTGTATAATTGCCAAAGCACTTCGTTAGGCTTGTTTGTTTTTCCTTGCTCCTGCTGCTCCCTGGAAGAGACAGTGAAGGAAGGAAGGAAGGAAGGAAGGAAGGAAGGAAGGAAGGAAGGAAGGAAGGAAGGAAGGAAGGAAGGAAGGAAGGAAGGAAGGAAGGAAGGAAGGAAGGAAGGAAGATATTTTCATTCTCCACATCTCCTAGAACTGCCCTTTCCTTTTTGGCTCTGCAGCCCTTCCCCTGCACTGCCTCAGCCCAGCCAGGATATTCTTAGGGAGTTCTTCCAGCCCTTCCTGCCTGCCCATCCCCAATCCTGCAGTTCTGTTCTCCATGGGGATCAGGACAGCAGCCACTGTTCCAGGCCAGCCTCAGCTCCAGGCACTTGGGGTATTTCCAGCACTATTTTCTCCTGCAAACCCTGACCTGTTGCTTTCTCCTCAGTTCCCACTCGTTTCACAGAAGTTTTCTATGGGTTGCCCACAGTACCAGGGCTTTTTCCTGACTGCCTAGGTCTCTTTCTCAGCTCCCCTATTCCTTGCATTTGGCATTGCAGCACTCACCTTGCCTGCCCCAGGCTGCCACACGTCAGAAGGGCTCCTGCAACTCCCCCTGCCAATGCTCCTCGCCACTCACTCATCTGAAACTGCAATAACCTTTCAAATTAAACCCTGCACCTTGTTTATTGCCAGCTAAATGCTTCCCTGAGCCTCTGAGCTACGGCAGGATACGGGACAAAGGGAACACGCTCCCATAATTGGATATCTATTGCTTGTTTAGTGGGCAGCAATTAGAGCACACACGGGTTATGGGCTGGCACGGATTAAATATGACTTTCCACACTTCCTGCAGGGATTAGTTAGTGTTTGATTCAGCTGTGCTCAAGCTCCATCTACACCAGGCTTTGGAGGCCGTGCTCTGTTTGTCAGGGGCTCTGGGGTCAGGGGAGCAGGGGGATGTTGGGCACTGCCAAATCCAAATCTCTGATTTCCCTCTGTCCCTCCTCACTGAGCTGCTCCTCTGTCTCTGTCCCCCATCTCACCCCATGGAGCTCCTCCTGTTTTCCTCGTGGCTTTGGGCACAGACAAACATATTTTGACAAATGGAGATTATCTAAAATCATCTCTCTCGGAGTGAGCAGTTGCTGTACCTGGAACTTAATTATAAATAAATTAATTAAGAGCAGAAAATTTACAGCACAGGGTAGAGGGAGAAAGGGGTAGGAGAGATGATTTGTAAGTGAGGGCAGAACACCTGGAACATGCAAAGCCAAGTAAGAGTCACTCCCAGCAAAGCCCTCTCAGCACTGGACCCACCCTGGGCTCAACCTCAGCTCCACAGTCCCACTTCCATCCCCCAGCCTGGGGCACACAGCTCCCAAATTACCAAATTTCAGTGTCTGAAATAGCAAATTATTGCCTCTTTTGGCCTCTCCAGTTTCAGCTCTTCTGGAACAAGGAGCTGGGTGACAGTGGGGGCTTAGGCAGAAATCAAATGAGGAATAATTTAATTTAATACAATAATATAAATTACAGATTTAATATAAATTTATGAGTATTATTATTGTTATCCAGCCCAGAGGGATGAGCATTTTCTCTGGCCATGGCTCTGGCTCTGGGGCTGGTTGCTCCATGGCCACTGCACATCCCACAGATGATGAGCAGCCCAAATTCTCCTGGTGAGAGGAGAGAGTTTAATACCAGGTGCCACCTGTTATTCCAGCAGGGAGTGCTGCCAGAGCCTGTCCTTGGCAAACAGGGAATGATTCCCGATCGATGCTCCCACCCAGGTGTTGGAAAAGCAGTTGCTTCCTTGTCAAAACTTCCACAGCAGCTGTGTGGCAAAGACTTTTACTTTTGCTTACAAAACAGCGCTGGGATTTCTCCAGGGAGGCAATGGATTCAGAATTTGTAAAGCTGCTTTCACCAGCACTCAAGCCTGAAAGAGAAGTTGAGATAAACATTTGCATTTTTATTTTGCTGCTGCAGTTTCCCAGGTGGAGCTTCACCAGCACAGGGATGGCCCCTGTTTGTACCTGGTTTCTTTTCTGGGGGAATTGCACATCATTTATAAATGCATAAATTTATATAAATTTATAAAACCATCTCCAGAGAAGTTGCTGGTATCAGTGGGGCTGAGCTGATGGACTTGGGTGGGGATTTCTAATTGAAATTCCATTAGGATAAACAAATTAGGATTTACAGTTGGACCTAAGGATATTAAAGGTCTTTTCTAACCTCAAATTTTCTGTAATTCTGTGTAATTCCATCAGCACCCAATGGCCAACAGGAGCTCAGGGGGTTCTTGAGAGAAACCATGAGTCCCTCCAATGCCAGATGTTTCCTGCAAAAGAATTTTTACATCCACATCAAAACACCCCATGGGACTGTCTCAGCTTGATGAGGTTTTCGATTAAATAATCCAAGATCAAAACTGATCCATTTTGACTTTCTTCACTCTCTTAAACATTTCAAAGATAGTAATGAATTGCAGGATATTTCTTTATTTCCTCTGGTTTATTATAATGCTTTAACAGCTGTCAGGTTGTGTCATTCTAATAAGGTTGTTTCAGTGTTTATGAATTGGAACGTTTCTCCAGGATTTCCATTCTGGGAAATTCAGATTTCCATCTCTGAGAGCTCAATCTGGGGGAGAGATAAAATATTTCCAATACTGAACTCCCTCCTGGGAAAGCACCTTCTTTTCCAAACAAGTCAAAATCGACATGAAGAGCTCCCAGTTTCACCCCAAAAATCCCCCCTAGAGTATTGAATGCTCATTTTGTGCCTCAGGTCTCACAACTGAGGGGCTCACTTGACCACAAAGGGCAAACCTGCCCTGAAGGTAAAACCCCTCCCCAAATTAAGTCCTCCATGACCATGTCTTTCAATTTGTGGTATCTCTTCCTAAATGCAAAAGGAAAAGAAATCTCTTTTCCAGAATGATTTTCCCATTCTGAATTCCTCACCTTTGCTGGAGACAACACTTGAGTTTTGACAATTTTTAAAAATTCCTGTTGGAATTATTTTTTTTGTTTTGGGTTGGGTTTTTTGTTGTTGTTGTTGTTATTTTTTTGATTATTTTTTTATGGAACATCACAAATGAGCTGTCACTCTTTTATAAAGGCTACTGAATGTGTAAAATAATGTTTGCCTGATTTAGGAGTGCAGTAGTTTATGCAATTATGAAATAGCACATCAAAACCAGCCAGCCCTTCCCTCACTCCTGCATAATTCATGGCTCACAGGAAAGACCCCTCCTGGCTGCAGACAACACAAAGTTAAGTTTATGTTCTATTCCTTAATTAAAAATTTAGAACTTTAAAGGGAGTTTGTAAACCGTACAACCATTAAAAATTTGGAGAGGAGGTGTCAAGAGAAGGGACAGAAATAAAACAAAGCACTGACTGCTGGTGAGGACGGGGAGAAACCACCGAGACAAACCCACAGTAACCAACACTCCTTTCTGTGCAAACACACTGGGAAATCAGGCTGAAATACTGGAATCCTGGAACTGAGGTGGCTGAACCCCTCCAGTCACACCTGTGGTGAGAAATCACCTTGTCCCCCAGCCCCTCCACCCCAAGGATCTCCCCTCACTGCCAAGATGCTCCCAAAAATGCTGAGCAGCAAAGGTGGCACTGAGGGAACGAGACCACAGCAGAGGAGGAGAGTGGGAAACGTGGGCCCTGCTGCCTAATGGGACTTATCAATTATTATCTCAGCCCATATTTCTTTGAGGGGTGATTGTTTCACAGAGCCTGACATCTCATACAGCTTTAAATTACTCACAAGCGGGACGCCTTACGAGATAGCAGTAAAATCAGGAGAGGATTGGGCAATGTAATTATAGTATGGAAATGATGTTGATCGCTCAAGCAGGAACAGACCTTGAGTTGGTGCTGATGCTGCCCTGCTCCAGCAGAGCCTGGGGACCACCAGGCCTCGTTAGGGGGCTGCAAATGAGGCCACAAGGTTGGTGGCACCAGGGACAGAGAGGGGGACAGGGCACAGAGAGGTCAGGAGCTGAAGGAGAGCGGGGCTGTGATGCTCCAGAGCTGGGTGGGTGCAACTCCCCTTAGGCTGAGGATTAGGGGGGCACACCCTGCCTTGGTGAGACCCTCAGAGATGCTGCTCAGGGCAGTTTCACTTGTAAACCAGTAAATGAAGTTTATGTTGGTTTTTTTTTTCTTATTTTTAAAAACAGAGTTTTCTAAGAAAGAACCCTAACAGGGGACATTTTCTTGTTCCAAATCTGGGAAGAATTGAGAAAAAAAGTGAAAATGTGTTTTCACAGTCAATATCAGCAGGATCAGCCCCTGCTCCCCGGGCAGAGCTGACTCCCCTCCCTCCCTCTGCTGGCAGTGCTGGAGGCACAGTGGAAGTGGGCAGGATCAGAATGGACTGGGCACAGAGCAGCCCTGGGCAGCTGAGCTTCCACAGGAGGGCAGAGACAACTCTGAATTACTGCAGCTTTCTGCTGGAGACCAGTGGTTTGTGCCTTCACCTGAGACAGCACTGCCCATCCCCATCCACCTGTGGGGCAGAAGGAATAATAATATTCCCACAATGAGGAAACCCCACACACCTGTCAGGGAATCAGGCAGCAAATGAAAAACCCCTCCTGGCATCCTGCACACCCTGCTCTGGTCTCTCTGTGCTGCAGGGAGCCTCCTGCCAGCCTAGGTGCCCGGGATCAGGATGCTGCTGGGAGCAGAGGGAACCTGGCTGGGTGTGTGCTGGTGACAACCAGCGAGACTGCAGGAGAGAAAATGAATGTCCCTGAGGACAGTCACACAGCGGTGCCTTCGCCTTCAAAGGCAGAGCCCGGTGGGAGGGCTGGGCAGGGAGCAGTAGCCCATGGGCACAGCTGACAGGACTATCAATTTGATGTTTTTAAACGCTGTTTCCAGAGGAGCTGAACAGGAAAGGCAGTAATCATGACTTGCCTTTTTTTTTTTTTTTTTTTTTTTTTTTAATTAAAAGCCCTGCTTTCTCCCACTCCTTAAAGGTGATGCTCTGTCAGGTTTAACAAGCCGCTGTCAATCCGTCCCCAGCTGGTGCCGGGAGGAGCAGAAGGAGCCGGGCACATCCCGCATTTTCTCCATCCCGGGAGAAAAGCACCCGGCAGAGCAGAGCCTCTCCTCCAGATCCCTCCTCCAGGAGCACCCAGGGCTGGCTGGGTCAGTGGAGGGGCTGGGACGAGCCCCCCACCCCTGGCCACATCCCAGCGCTGGCATTGCCTTGTCCAGGCAAATATTCGCCCCCTCCGGCTCCAGCCGCCCCTGGGAGCCAGAGCGCTCCTCGGAGCGGTGAAACCCTGTCTGTGTGAGTGCTGAAATGATCCCGGGTAATGAGGTTAATTAATATGTTCCTGTGAGCCCAGAGGCGCCGGGGAAGATGCGGATCAGCCTGTCCCCACCGGCTGCGGGATGCGATGGTCCAAAGGCTCCGAGGGGCGGCCGCGCTCCGGGCCGTGCCAGGAGAGCGTAAATCAGTGCTTAGAAAAAGCCTTTTAAGGATGCCTGAGGAATAAAAGGGGATGTGTGGCTCTTCCCACAGCTTCCCGGCGATCCCAACCCAGCGGTGCTGACAAATTGCGGCGGTCCCAGAAGCGCCTTAAAAAGCAGAGGAATGCAGGGCAGCGGGGCCGGGCTGGAGAGGATCCAGCAGCGCAGGAGGCGGCTGAGAAGGATGCTCAGCAGGGCACAGGCAGTGAGGCTGACGGGCCTCGGCCGGGGAGAAGCCCCGCTCCTGAAACGCGTCCAAAACAAGCGTCGCGTTTGGGCTGGAGTGATGTCACCGCCGACCATCAGCGCGGTAATTACAGTGAAAGCTTTTGGCAATTCCGTCCTCCGAAGGGCCATTGGTGCGGCCCAACCGCACCAGTAAGGGACTCGTTAGTCTTGTTTCAGATTTATGTGTTTTTCAGAGCTGCAGAATCCTAATAGTCTTTCCCCTCCAGTAACATTATTTTCTTCTCCCTGCCCCAGCCACGCTGACAATGGGCCCTTCTGCTCCACTTCCAGCATTCCACTTGGGAAGATGTGTTTCCAGCAGAGGAAGGGCCCTGGGAGCCACGTTAGAGGCTGAGTCTGGATCCCAGCCCTGCAGACCACAGGAGGCAGCTCCCACTCCTGGTTCTCAGCAAACCTTGTCAGGATCCTGGGAATCCAGAGGTGGGAAAGCAGTTGGACACATGGGCATGAGTTCAGTCACAGGAGCTCTGGTCCAATGTCAGCAGTGCAGGAGAAGGCAGAGCCTTGTCATTTTTATTGTCCCCTGTGCAAGGAAAGGTGGGTCAGGTGCTGCTCCATGTTCCACCAACCTCATTTTGGGAGAAAGGGAGAACTTGCTGTATTAGCAGAATATTTATGGCTGTCCAGAGCATAGGACCACTGGGAGGAGATCAGAAACCAGAACCTTGTTGACAAATTGCAGGCCTGGCCCAAAAGAAAGAAGAGCAAAACTCAGCGGAAACAACTGGAGGTGGAGCAGGAACACCCAGCAGGGTGGGCAGGCCAAGCCTTGTGCTCCCACAACTTGCCCACCCTCAGCACCAGCTGGACCTCTCTGGGATGAACCATGTGGGTTTTGCACAAAAAAATCCCTTTGCAGGGGATAAGGAGTGTTTTGGACACATGTCCCATCAGGTTGGAATGCCTAGAGAGACTCTGGAGAGTGACTGGGGACAGAGGGGGAAGGAAGTTTCTCCCCATCACACCAAAACCAAAGAGTGATGCCACTTGTGATGCTTGGGATGCTCCAAACCCACTGTCAGCATCCCAGCAGGGACAGCCAGGGACAGGAACCCAGGAAAGCTCTGCCTGGCCAGCTGCCCTCCTCTCTGGCACAAGGAGCACACTGGAGTGGGATCTCCACAAAGAAAACCCAGAAAATCCATCCTACAAGCAGGAGCTGCTCCCCAGGACGTGCCTCAGTCCCACACCCCCTCCCAGCACATCATGTGTAGCTGTTCCTCATGCAGGCAACTGCTTTAATCAGAGAAGAAAAACCCTCAGAACACAGGATTCAAATCCACCAGGAAAGGTGACAGATTCTCCTACTCTTCAAAGGGGCTCTTTAAATATTAAAAATAGCATTGTTGTTTTAGCAACGTTAATTTAAATGATGCACACATGACACCTCCCATCACCCCAGCACTTCTGCCAGGCAGGAGCTCTTCTGTTCTGGTTTGTCCTGTGACAGAAAAAAGGAACACATCCTGTGCACAGGGAGGAGGAGGTTTATCCCCACCCTGCACAGGCCCAAGGTGTGCTGAGACTCCATTCTGGGACATGGAGCTGGAGAGCCCCAGGACAACCCTTCCCTTCCTAAAGCTTCCAGAGCAGCCTGGCTGAACACTCACTCAGGTGAAACACAAAAAGTCACCTAAACACACACCCTGACATTTCCAGGCTCTCCCCACCACAGCCCAGCCCATGCTGTGTTTGTGCCTGGCTCTCTCCTTCCCTCACTCCACTGCTCTTCCAGATTTTTTTTCACGATCCAGTTGGGCTCCTGTTTTCAGGCTTTGCTGGTGGCTAAAAGGAAACAACATGTTCAGAGACATCTGTGGGTTAGAGACATTTGAAATAGGTTGGTGTCCTGCCTGCTGGACCAAGGAACTTGTGTTACTCAGGTACTCCAGGGTCTGAATTTGGGGGGTTGGATTGGTCACCACTGAGCAGGAGCTGCCTGTGGGAGAGCTTACAAGCACACCTGGAATATTCATCCACCACAGGCTGTGGTGAACTAAAAGAGTTTTTCCTTGCTGTCTGCTTCAAGGGGTCTTTGCAGAACCAAGTTCAGGTTCCACATGAACACATTCCTTTGGGATTTATTTTCATCAGCCTCTGAAGGGATGAAGATCCACCACTTGTTGCAGTGAGAGCCCTGAGCTCAGGCAGCTGGAAACACCCCTGAGAGCTTCACCTTCTGCTGGGGACCCAGCCAAGGGCAAGGGGATGAAGTACATGGCTGTGAAATAATGGAATTCATCTGCAATTTGACCTTCACTAATGATGGATGGCCTGTTTGCAGGGATCATCAGTGGAGAGCCTTCACTCTGATGCATCCCCTGCAGCTGCAATGAGCTGAGGGGCAAACCTGACATCCTTGCCCAGGTCCTGGGGGCTGCAGGGACTGCCCAGGCTCTGCTGACCAGGACCCTTCACCTGCAGGAAGTGAGCCCCAGTTGCATTGGAAATTTGGGCTGTCAAGGGCAGTGGCTCATCAGGATGAGGTTCAGGTTCTCGTGTTCACGTGGCCCAGAGTGGAGTCGTGCATCTCATTAGGATTTGCTTCAAACCAGACCTTGCCAGAGCGTGGAGCTGCAAATAATTTGAGTCTCAGTGCTGGCTGTGTGCCTGGCTCTGAGTCATACATTGCTGAAGGAATTGTTGTAATCTGCAAATTATTTTCCTGTATTAATTCATTCTGGTGAAATAAACCCGTTGCAAATTGCTATCAGCCTAAAACTGCCTGTGCTGGGGTCGAGTGTGTGGGCAGTGCTTTCTGCCCTTGGTGACAGTGTGTGACAGTGTGTGACAGCTTCTGCTGGTCAGCTGTGAGGGATCTGATCTCTGTGCTCAGGATCTCACCACAGCCAAAGGGATTCCTTTTCTCAAAATTTTTGATTTTTAAACTGTGATCATTTTGTTGCTCAGAGGAAAGGAGGACCTGCAGCAGCTGTTTCTGTGTTCTGAGAGGCTCAGGGGCAGCAGAACAGGCAAAAAGCTCACCTGGGCTCACCTGTCCTGGCAGACAAGAGTGGAAATGCTCTCGTGTCACAGACTCCTGATTGCTCCCTTCATCCTCTCCTGTGGCCTTGCAGCAGCTCTGAGGTCTTCAGAAAGCTGGAGCTGCCTTTCAGCAGGGATCACGAGCCATGGAACACCAGGGGAAGATGTTCTTTGATGCTCCTGAGGGCAGAGCTGGCTCATTCCCAGCAGGGAATGCAGCCCTGGAGCTCCTGAGGCCTGTGTGGGTCTGGGGGACTCAGTGGGGCAGGAAAATGAGAACATGGAGAAAATCCTTTTTTCCTTCCACACAGCTTGAACTGGCAACTAAAAGATAGAAGGTGCATGCTGCTTTGTCCCAGCTCCTGCCCCTCCTAGGCAGGGAGGTTTGGATTATGCATTCTGAGGTGTTACAAGGTCCACTGGCTTGGAACAAGAAGTCTGCCAAAACATTCAGCCTGGGAAGGGGGAGCTGAGCAGGAGAGGGCTGGAGTTGCTGTGCTGCAGGCACAGAGAATATTAACTCTGCTCTGTGGGAAATGCCAGCGTCTCCAGCTGAGGTGGTGGAGGATGCAAGCCCAGAAATTCCCTTGGATCTGATCCAGCCTGGGGAAGGGGCTGAGCCCCCACACGTCTGGGTTTGCTGCTGTGGCTGAAACGCCCCAGAGTGCAACCATGGGAAATGGAATTCAGAACACCCAGGGAAGCATGGTTAGGGTCAGCCCAGGGTGCTCCATCACCCAGCTGTCCTCTCTGTGAGCCTCCTTTGCACCTGGCAGCACTGAAAACATTTTCCCTCAAAATTTTCACGCCCCTGCTGCCCTGGGAGTGTGGCAGTGGCCATCACTGATCTCTCTGTTGTGCTGGGATTAATCCAATGGGAGCTCAGGATCCACAGTCACCAAACCCATTTAGCCAGCTGGGAATGAGCCTTTTCTCCTACAGCATGAGAATTCCAGGCATTTCTTCTGGGGCTGTGGCTGTGGGCTCTGATTGACCACAGGAGGCTGTTCTGGAGTAAGAGGGCATTTGTCACTTGGGAAAGAGTTTGCCAGTCCCACGTGTGTGTGTGTGTGTGGCTCTCCCAGTGCTCCCAGCTCCCTCCTGGTGTTCCAGCCCATGTCACACCCCTGTGCCCAGCTGAGCAAGCACAGAAGGTGTTCTTTCTGATGGACACTGGGCATGGCAGTTTGGTTTCTTTCACAGAACCACAGGGGTGCAGGCTGGCTTCACAAGTGCTGTGCCCTGGGTGCCCAGGGAGGGGAACACCTCCCTGTGTGTGTCTGTGATGCCACCAAACGCCTCCAGGCACTGTGGTGTGGCAGAGGGGGTCCAGCAGAGCCAGTTCCTGTGCAAAACTCCCCCTGCAAATCCCTGTGCAAAGCCCCAGTGTCCCCAGCCCGTTTTAGGGACAGGCAGTGAGGGCAGGGCCATCCCTGGGTGTGCTCTGGGTGCAGGATCTGCAGTAGCTGCTCCTCTCTGTGTGTTTGGGATGAGGTAAATAACCATGCTCAGCACAGGAGGGTGGTTTATCTGGCTTGTTTTTCCTTAATCCTGGAATTTCCCCTGTGATTTCAGAAATAATGTTTTGTGCTGGGTGTTAAAACATCCAGGTGAAAGGATTGTGGCCTTTGTGTGTGTTAAGACTGTGTGACCTCTGTGCTGGAGGAGTGAGCAGATGAAAAGATTTCTGTGTGTGTACAGCTATTCTGTGTGTGAACAGCTATTCTGTGTGTGTGAACAGCTATTCTGTGTGTGAACAGCTATTCTGTGTGTATAGCAATTCTGTGTGTGTGTACAGCTGTTCTGTGTGTGAACAGCTATTCTGTGTGTGTACAGCTATTCTGTGTGTACAGCTATTCTGTGTGTGTGTGAACAGCTATTCTGTGTGTGTGAACAGCTATTCTGTGTGTACAGCTATTCTGTGTGTACAGCTATTCTGTGTGTGTACAGCTATTCTGTGTGTGTGAACAGCTATTCTGTGTGTGTACAGCTATTCTGTGTGTACAGCTATTCTGTGTGTACAGCTATTCTGTGTGTGTACAGCTATTCTGTGTGTGTGAACAGCTATTCTGTGTGTGTGAACAGCTATTCTGTGTGTACAGCTATTCTGTGTGTACAGCTATTCTGTGTGTGTACAGCTATTCTGTGTGTGTGAACAGCTATTCTGTGTGTGTACAGCTATTCTGTGTGTACAGCTATTCTGTGTGAACAGCTATTCTGTGTGTACAGCTATTCTGTGTGTGAACAGCTATTCTGTGTGTGTACAGCTATTCTGTGTGTGAACAGCTATTCTGTGTGTATGTACAGCTATTCTGTGTGTGAACAGCTATTCTGTGTGTACAGCTATTCTGTGTGTGTACAGCTGTTCTCTGTGTGTACAGCTATTCTGTGTGTGTGTACAGCTATTCTGTGTGTGAACAGCTATTCTGTGTGTATAGCAATTCTGTGTGTGTACAGCTATTCTGTGTGTGTACAGCTATTCTGTGTGTACAGCTATTCTGTGTGTGAACAGCTATTCTGTGTGTACAGCTATTCTGTGTGTACAGCTATTCTGTGTGTGAACAGCTATTCCAACACAGCTTCCAGTGGGATGGTGTTTGCAGCTTTTCATGATTCTCTTTGCAAACATGCAAACAGCTCAGCTGAGGGAGAAGGCACAGACTGTGCTCAGAGATGTCCAACAAGTCCCAGAGCCCCCCCTTGGCTGCTGAATTCCAAAATCAGGCTGGTCTGGGGCTGTTTCACTGCGTGGGGCTGTGGGATGAGCACCAAGCCAGGAGCAGTGACAGCCACGTGCAGGAGCTCTTGGCGTGGGCAGGTCTCACACACTCATTCACAAATGGGAACATAAACCCCTGTTAACAGGGGATTTGCTGTTACACTCTGTTCCCTCGGCTCCTCATGTCCCTGCATGGAGGAACAACCCAGAACAAATGTTTTGCTGACTCCAGTGATGGTTTCCTGCATGTGCAACCTCCTTGGAGCTGCTGGAAGAACCGTGGTGACACCACATGAGGCACATCAGGCTCTCTCCAGCACTGGGAGACAGCGATTTTTGCCTTCAGATCATCCTCTCAAGCTGCCAGAGACTGAAATAGCTCTTACTCATAGAGGAGCAATGGATGCAACTCGCATTCATTATCAGAGTGTCAGTCACATCCGTGCCCACATGGAGGTTTGTCCCTTCCCCTCAGCCTCCCCTGCTTCCTCCTGGCTGGCAGGGCATGGCACAGTGCCTGGGAACAGGGATTGCTGCCATCCAACCCCCAGGCACAGCCACTGGGACCAGCCACGCTGAGCACTGGGGGATTGGAGCTGGGGGGATTTTGGGAGGCTGCAGCCTGAAACTGGGCTGGGCAAGGCACATCTGGGGCTGGCCAGCACAAACCAGCTCAGGAACAAGCCCTGAGGGCTGGACCAGCCAGCAAAGGTGTAGCAGGGGTAGAGCAGGTGAGTGGGGGTGAGATGAGCAGTTCACAAACACCCCTGAGCTCACAGCCCCAGCGCCCCCTGACCTTATTTAGATTACTTGTACACCTCTGTCTGCAGCAGCTCAGCCTGGTCTGGCCATAAACTCCTCGTGAAGCTGCAGGATCTGCTCTCACCTGGTGCCTGCTGACACCTCCCTTCTCCAGTGGCAGCAGGAGCAGCAGATGTGGGAGCTCACTGCTGATCCCCAGGGCAGGCTCAGGGTGTGAGGACAGGGTGCCTGGGAGCCTTTTCCAGGCTGAATGTCCATCCTGACCAGCTCCTTGGAGCACAAACAGTGAGTGTCCAGGTGGGTGCTGAGCCCCAGGCAGAGCCCACCCCTCTCCCAGCTCCTGCTCAGCCCTGCTCCCTTCACTCATCCCTGCACAGCACATCCCTTTTTGCTCCCCAGGCCACATGCCCAGCTTTCCAGAGGTGACAAAGCCCTGCAAACAGTGACCCCCCAGCCCTCAGCGACCCCTGCACCCCCCCCAGCACCCCTGAACACCCCTCATGGGCTCTCACATAAACGATGGAGAAAAGTGTCAGGCAGGGGGAAAGACAGATCACGAGTATTCCCGGCCCTGACATTTTCCTCCAGATATCTGGATTTCCATATATTTGAAAACCTAATATAAACAAGAGAGAGGGAATTTGCATTTCGGGCAGTGAGGAATGAAAAATGGAGGCGGGGTAATGTATTGCTGCTGGAGGAAGAGGAATGACAGTGGCAGAGTCGAGCACACACGACAGCGCCCAATGGGCTCGTGGCAAACTCATTTCCTGCCAGAATATAGGGTTTCATCTGCTGGAACATTTAATAGGCATCAAAGAAAGATCACTTCCCTCCTCTCAGCTCAGATTGAGAGCCTTCGCTCTTGCTTTATTTTTTTGCCATTTTATTAAACCCTTTATATAGTTTTAATACAATATGTATGATCCTCCAGCAAACAAATAAATCCTCAGGCGCTTCCCAGATTCTAAGGATTTCTAATGGTTACGAATGTTTTATTTATATTTTCAGAGAGGCGTTAAATATGCGACATGTAAAAATATGCAAAAAAAAAAAAAAAAAAAAAAATCTACCCTAATTTATTGTTCTGTTCTGAGTGGTGTTACATGTGGAGTTAATTTGGGAAGCCTGGGGAAGGGGCTGAGCCCCCACACATCTGGGTTTGCTGCTGTGGCTGAAACTCCCCAAAATGCAACCTCAGGGACTTTCTGTCCTTGCTCAGCTGGGCACAGGGGTGTGACATGGGCTGGAACACCAGGAGGGAGCTGGGAGCACTGGGAGAGCCACACACACACACATGTGGGACTGGCAAACTCTTTCCCAAGTGACAAATGCCCTCTTACTCCAGAACAGCCTCCTGTGGTCAATCAGAGCCCACAGCCACAGCCCCAGAAGAAATGCCTGGAATTCTCATGCTGTAGGAGAAAAGGCTCATTCCCAGCTGGCTAAATGGGTTTGGTGACTGTGGATCCTGAGCTCCCATTGGATTAATCCCAGCACAACAGAGAGATCAGTGATGGCCACTGCCACACTCCCAGGGCAGCAGGGGCGTGAAAATTTTGGGGGAAAATGTTTTCAGTGCTGCCAGGTGCAAAGGAGGCTCACAGAGAGGATGGAGCACCCTGGGCTGACCCTAACCGTGCTTCCCTGGGTGTTCTGAATTCCATTTCCCATGGTTTCCCCAAGCCTGGGTGAGGGCTGGGGAGGGAGGAGGAGGAGGAGGAGCGCCCAGGATGATTTTTGATGACAGCACTCAGTAGAGCTGGAAGCAGAGTGTCTGGAGAACCTTAGTTATGGCTTGGAGCAGCACTTTGCTCTGAGGTTCCCTTATTTAGGAGCCAGGGAAATGCATCAGGAGACTTTCAGAGGCTCATCAATTCCAATCAGGTCCGGTCTGGCCGCGCCATCTCTCCAGCTCAGGCATATCCTTGGCAGGCAGCTCCTTCCCCCTAAATATTCCAGCACACACAAACACACCAGGGCTGGCTGTGCCTGTGAAGGATTCCCGTGTCCCTGCAGAGGGGACAGTGCTGCGAAACTTCTCCCCTTTCATGGGGACCTGCCTGGTGTGGGACAGGGCAGTGTGGAATCCCCAGTGACCTGCAGCATGTCCCTAGTGCCTGATCCTCAGTCCTTCCCAAATCCTGCCTGGGAGGTGCCCTCTGTCCTGTGGGATGTCCAGCTGTGACAGCACACACTGCTAAAAATCTCAGAGGAGATTCGGAGCATCCCCAGCAGCTGAGACTTCATCACAGAAATAAACCCCCTGTTAAGAGATACACAGACAAGGAAGACTGAGCACGGGGCTCACCAGGAGGCTCTTGATACCACCCGAGAATGGCTGAGCTCGCACAAATATATTAAGAAACCCTCGAGAAAGCCTTAATTGCACATTACAGATCTGTAAGTGCTGCACCATCAGCAGCCTCCTGTCAGGGACACGAGGGAGATTTTCACAGCCTTTCCATCCTGGGCACTTCCCAGCTATTTTTAATCCCCCCAGAGTAAGGAGAAATGTGTAAATCGCCCATCCTGCCGCTGAGCAGTGGCCCGGTGGAGGACCCGTCCCGCACAGACACTGACGGCTGGCGCTGAATACATTGTCTGTGCTCCTGTGAGCACAGCGATGTGAGCTGACCTCCTGGTTCAGGGGAGCCCGCACGAACACAGCTGTACTCATGTTGATTCAGAATCTCTTTCGTGTGTGTCCTCAGAAAAATGTTCTCGCAGCCAGCAGGGCCGGGGCTGAGCGCTTGTCCCTCGTGGCAGTCATTAGTGCAGACACGAGGGACACGGGGGGACAGTGCCCTGCCACCCCCTGGGCACCAGCTGGGTGGAGGGGGTGGTGGCAGCCCTGTACAGGCTCCCATCCTCTTTCCCTGCCACAAATTCCACAGGGAATCCAAAATGCACCCAAAGGTCGGATCCTGTGCGCAGAGCACAAAGCCAGGTGCTGGTTCTGGGCTGCTCACAGAGCTCTCAGCCTGCTGGCCAAAGCTCAACCAGTCCCCACTCTGGTTATACCAGAGGGAGAGGGATGTGAACATGAATAGACAGCAGAAATAATTCTGTTGTCACCAACAACTGGCCTCCATCACCTTAGAGGTCTTTTCAAAACTAAATGATTCCATGATTCTCATCAAATCCTTCTTTTTGTGTACAGGCTTATCTGTTTGCACATACATCTGCATTGCTAAAAGGAAAATAATTTTCAAAACCCCACAAAACCCAAAATATCTTTTTAAGAACCATAAAATAAAATATCCAAATTTTAAAAACAAATTTCCCAATTAGCTTTGGGATTAAATAATTCACCAAGTTATTATATTTTCCTGCTCCCAAACTTATTTGGAGAGGAAGTATTCCCCCTCCACTTCAACTGAGGCTGCTGAGAGGTTCTGGCTGTGCCCCTTGCTTTGATCTGGCCAGCTGGGTCAGCCCCAAAATCCAGCCTGGTGCTCCCAGGCTGGTGCTTGCAGAGCCTCCCCATCCCTTGGGATGAGCAGCACCTTCCCCACAGACCCCCAGGCCGTGCTGAAGGAGAAAACAAAGACAAAAAACCCTGACATTTTCCCAGGATTTTCCTCAAATATCCCAAATTCCAGAAGGAGAGGCAGGGTAGCTGCCCTCACTGGTGACTTGGGGCTGAAAGAAATTTTCTGTGACTGAGGTGAAGACACAAGCAGCAATTCCCAGCGTGGGCTGGGTGGTAGATGGGGGTGGCTAAGACACCTGGGCAGGCTGGCTGCTGGCCACTGGGCAGGCAGGGAGGCAGGAGGGATGCAGGGAGGGATGCAGGGATGGAGGGATGGAGGAAGGAATGGAGGCATGCAGGGATGCAGGGATGGAGGGATGGAGGAATGCAGGAAGGGATGCAGGGAGGGATGGAGGGATGCAGGGAGGAATGCAGGAAGGGATGCAGGGAGGGATGGAGGGATGCAGGGATGGATGCAGGGATGGAGGGATGGATGGAGGGATGGAGGAAAGCAGGAAGGGATGCAGGGATAGAGGGATGGAGGAAAGCAGGAAGGGATGCAGGGATGGAGGGATGGAGGGATGCAGGGATGGAGGAATGCAGGAATGGATGCAGGGATGGAGGGATGGAGGGATGGAGGAATGCAGGAAGGAATGGAGGCATGCAGGGATGCAGGGAGGGATGGAGGGACTGCACTGCTGTGCTCTCCTCCTGCTGTCAGCAGCTGGACACAAAGTGTTTTTCTCCACCAACTTCTGGCACTCAGAAAATCCCACAGAGCCTGCAAAGGGAGTGTGAGGTTGGGACACAGCACTATGAGAGCAGGGATAAGGGAAATCACAACCTGAGTAAGCCAAGGCCCCAGGAGAGATGTCACTGTCCTTCCCACTGGTGAAGGGTTTTTTCCCACAAGGGTGTCTCAGCCCTTCCAGCAGGGAATTGCCAAATTACTGAGAGCTGACTGCTGACCAGGGATACTTAGCATCCTCCAGCTCCATCCCTGCCTGCATCTGGCACAGGACAGAGCAGGGTCTGGCACCACTGCCAATCCCTGTCTGACACCAAGGCTTGACAGCACTGCCCATTCCTGCCTGGCACTGGGATGGATGCAGGATCCTACAGGTTGGATCCTACTGGAATGCCAGGCAGGGCATTTGCTGTGGCTCAGACAGGCTGCAGAGCTCCCAAGTGGTGTTTAGCTTTCCAGGTTTGTCGCTGGAATGATGATTCTCATCACCACTTGAATTTAATTTAAATGGTTTGCTTCTGCTTTCATTTTATTGGCACCCATTAGATCCCCCTTGTACCTCTGGCATTTCCTTAATAGTCTTTTGACTCATCTGCTCTCAGGAGGAGAAACATTTTTTACAAGAACAATATGAAGTAACAGTTATAAAATCTGTAGCCCGGTGATAAATGTTAAGGACTCATATTCTTTTATTGGAAATTGCTGTCTTTCAAATGTTTAACAGATTTGTAAAAATAATTTCTCCAAAAGGTTACGGTTCTGTTGAACTCCATTAGAGAGAGGCTGGGCTCTAAATCACAGCCACGTCCCGGAGCCCCCGCGAGGGGACACGCCAAAGTCATCCCTTTCCCCCTGGAACACACAACTCCTGGCTCCTCTCCAGCAGCATTCCATCCCCAGGACACTTTCCTTGACCCCCAGGTCCCCCTGCCACAGCTGAGGGGGCGAGTGCTGGAATCCAGGCGTGAAATGATGAAGGGCTGGGGCTGCAGCAGCTCCGCGACCTCAGATGGGAAATCGCCACCTCTTTTTTTCTTCCCCCTTCTCCTCATCCCGGCCTGTCGCATGCAGGGTGGAAAAGATTGTATTTATCACCTGTCAGGGCTTGGCAGAGCTGAGTTACGTGGAGCAGGACAGCATAAAATTATCATACACAAGCATGAAATTACAAAATCGCTCGGAACTGAACAACAAAATTATTTCATTTCTGAGGGAGGCCATTCCATTTTTTAGTCGTGACACCTCAACTGCCAAACTTTGAATTGAAATTGAGTGTGAGGTGCATGGAATATAGACAGCAATAACAAGCAAAGGCATGTAAACTAGCCATGCAAATACACTACATTAATGGCCCCGGAAACCTCCCACAGGAGATATGTAACTAAATAAATGTCACATGTCCCAATAACTCAACTTTTCTTATACATTGTGAAATGAATTATGCTGCAATCGGAGCACAGGCTGCTCCTGCTGACGGGGCTCCCATTCCCCTGGCGTTCCCCTGGACAGCTGTGGCTGTGCTTTCCCTCTCCCAGGGCTTGGTGCCAGAGGTGGCTGTTCACAGCAAACCCAGGCACTGGCAGGACGTGGCTCCCCCAGCCACGGTTTGGTGACAGCGTTCCCATCCTTTGTGGGAACTCCCCGCGGAGATGGGATGTGCAGGCAGCAGGAATCACAACAGTGAGGCTGGAAAAGACCTTTAAGATCAAGTCCAACAATGATGTCATTGCATCTCATCCCGACTCCAGAATCCCCAGGATCCCAGAGCAGAGCTCACATTTCCATCCCACCGTGGCAGCCGGGTCTCAGAGCTGCTCTGTATGCACTGAAAGCTCTGGCAGAGCCACGCAGGGTTTCCTAGGCTGCCTGTGCCAGCCAGGATCGGGAGGGACTAGAGCTCCCTTTCCCTCAGCCTCCTCACAGGGAGCCCAGCTCTGCCAGGAACAGGCCCAGCACTGTGTGAGGAGCATCACAGCAGCTCCATTTCATTGCAACCAGTAGCATCCCAATGACTGTCGGCAAGAGGGTCCCAGAGGAGCAATATTTTATAAACACCACTCGTGTCACAGCTTATTGTGTGTTTGTCTGGCTGTCCCCAGGGATGGCAGCCCAGGGTGGGAATAGCACAGCCCCTTCCAGTGCTGGCACAGCCGTGGGTGCTGCCAGGGCTGGCTGCTGGGGTCTGGGGGCACAGGCAGGAGCTGCTGGGGTGGCCAAGCAGAACTGGCTTGGCTGGGGAGGAGGCTGCACGATCCATCACGGGCGATGGATTTGTCAGCTCCCTCTGCAGCGCTGATGGGCTCTGCAGGGTCTGAGCAGAGCACGGCAAATGAGCTGGGAAATAAAATTAAAAACAGAGGGAAATCACAGCCTGGGATTGGGGGAGACACCCAGCTGCCTCCTGCTGGGCTGGATCACCCACCCCAAGGCACCACTAACTCCTGCTGCTGCTTTTGCTGGTTGCTGCCTGCATTCCTGCCTGCATTCCTGCCTGCATCCATGCCTGCATTCTTGCCTGCATTCCTTCCTGCATCCCTGCCTGCATCCCTGCCTGCATTCCTTCCTGCATCCCTGCCTGCATCCCTGCCTGCATCCCTGCCTGCATTCCTTCCTGCATCCCTGCCTGCATCTATGTCAGTATTCCTGCCTGCATCCCTACCTGCATCCCTGCCTGCATTCCTGCCTGCATCCCTACCTGCATCCCTGCCTGCATTCCTGCCTGTATTCCTTCCTGCATCCCTGCCTGCATCTCTACCTGCATCCCTACCTGCATCCCTGCCTGCATCCCTGCCTGCACCCATGCCTGCATTCCTGCCTGCATTCCTTCCTGCATCCCTGCCTGCATCTCTGCCTGCATCTATGTCTGTATTCCTGCCTGCATTCCTGCCTGCATTCCTGCCTTAATCCCTGCCTGCATCTCTGCCTGCATCCCTGCCTGCATCCCTGCCTGCATCCCTGCCTGCATCTCTACCTGCATCCCTGCCTGCATTCCTGCCTGCATCCATGCCTGCATTCCTGCCTGCATCCCTGCCTGCATCTATGTCTGTATTCCTGCCTGCATTCCTGCCTTAATCCCTGCCTGCATCCCTGCCTGGCTGGTGAGGAGAATGACCTCAGTAGCCCAGAGCCAGGATAACATGTCAGTACCAGTGAGTTTCTTTGGATGCCCCCAATTCCCTCAGAGAAACTTTTGATCCCCAGCAGACCCGTGTCTATTAAATATTGTCCTTCTGCTCCCCTTGCTTTAAAAGAGCAAGAGGGATTTTGTAAAGCTCAGAGCTTCTGACTGGAGCCCAGCAGCTCTGGAAGCACCTCATACAACGAGAAGTTTCCAGAGAACAGAAATTCCTAGTGATTTATGATGGAGCAAACCTGGCCCTTATGCCTCCCAGGCAAGCCTTTGATGCTGCCCCTTTAATCCTTGGCCACCTGGTACTAATTATAACTGTAAGATAGTCTTTATATTTAATTAAAAACAAGGAAAGGCTTCTCCGTGCAACAAGCAGCCTCCTGCAGCAGAGCCTGTGCTCTCCCCAGCTCTGGAGCCCATCCCTTCCTGCTCTGTTTGAACCCAGCAGTGTGGGGCTGTTGAGGATTCCCCAAATCACACTGATCCACACCCCTGTGCTGATCACCCACCCCACAAGGGCAGGCAGGACCAAGGGGTCACTGTCCCCAGGCCAGGCACAGGCACAGGACAGAGAATTTCCCACGGGAAGGAGCTGATGCTGAGGAGAGGGAAGGAGATGGAAAGGTGGTGCAGAGAAGGTGGGGGCTGCAAACCTGCTTTTCCATACCTAAAAAAACTACAAGATCTGATCAGGCAGCTGAAATAGTGAATGCCAGGGCGTGGAAAAGTGGAGGAGGGAATCCCAGCGTGGCTCCTGGTGGTCCCTGGTGGGCACAGGAGGCACTGAGCGCTGCTCTGCTCTGCCTGCTCTGCAGAGAGGAAGGAGAGGCTGGGAAATTATCATCAGTTTAAGTCAGTTCAACTTCAGTTCCCAGAAAAATATTGGAACAAATGATCAAACAAACTATTTATAAGCACCAAGAAGATAACAGGGTGAGTAGCAGCCAACATGGGTTTGTCAAGAACAAATCGTGGCAAACCGATCTAATTTTCATCTGCGACAGGGTAATAGGCCTTCTGGATAGAAAAGAAGCAGTAAATGTCATATCTTGACTTTAATAAGATTTTTGACACCGTCTTATATGACATTCTCACAAGCAAGCTGAGAAATCAGAGTCAAGAGGAAAATACTATTTGGTGAGGGTAAAACCAGCTGAAAAAGTGCAGTCAGAGACTAGTCAGGGATGGTTGGGTGAAATGAGAACACTGGATGGCTCTGTTTTGTATCCAGTGCCATTCACTATCTGGTCTGTGTGAAGGGAAAAATATACTTATTAAATTTGCAATCTTTGAATGCATTAGAGAGCAGAATCTGAATGGCAAAGGTCTGGGAAAACGCTGGAGTTAGTTGAGAGAGATGAGAATTTATCTGCTGGATCCAGGTGCAGGGTATGGCCCCTGGAGCTCAGAATAATTGGGGAATTACTGGTGTGACAGGAGGAAAGGATCTCAGACTTATTCCAGATCAGAAGTTGAAATTAGGCCAACAATATCATGATGCTAAAGGAAAAGCAAATGGTTTTCAGGGAGAAGGGAAAAGCATCATGTGTGATGGCAGGACACAATTTCTGTCACCAGCTCAGCAATGCCAAGGAGCAGCTGAGGCTGTCCCAGGTTTGGGAACAGGGACCACCAGGAGTCCAGAAGGGAGTGAGGAGAAGGATCAGAGTCTCTCAATGCTCTGCCTGGGTGAGGAGGGTGGATGAAAGTCTGAGGAATTCTCCTTTTCCCATCTGAATCCCTATGAAGCTTCCTCTGCAAGGTGCAAAGGATCTGATGCAGGGCAGGGAAATCTGGGAGTGGCCCCAGGAGCCCCGTGTGTGAGCTGCCCCACGCTGGGACTGCCCAGGGTGCACAGAGCTCTTCCACAGCATCCCCTGCCCAGGGGCACTCCCTGAGCTGATGTGTGATCCCACATTGCAGGGACATCCACAGCAGATCCCTGGGAACGGAGTTCTTTTCCCAGTGCTGCCAACCACAGCTCTGCACCCCCCTCACCTCTGCCAGCACCCCAGGAGAAGCAAAGGCACAGCAAGGAAAGGACACCAGGCTGTGACATGGGCTGGCACTCCCTGCACACACCTGACATCACTTCTGGCTTTGGCAAGGCTGGAAATACTGTGCATGTCCAGGAGAAGGGGGAACACACCAGGGGAGGGGCTGGCAAGACCTTTGGTGCTGTCCTGAGCCGCTGATCCATTGGGAAGACGGGGATGGGTGGAACAGCACTGGGAGAGCCGAGCATGGGCTGGGGGCTTTCCCTGCACCCCCTGCCCGGGGCACAGCCGAGGGGAGGGGCAGAGAACAGAATCCCTGAGTGCAGAGCCCCCTCCCCACCCCGCCGGGTGCAGATGTTGCCTGCAGAGCCCGGCCACAAAGAGTTAAACGCCGCTTCGCCAGACTGCGAATTCTCCGCCAGTCTCCCACATGCAGCCAAACAACAGCTTGACATTTTCCATCCTTCACCAGGAAGACAAAGGCGTGAAGATATTCCCATGATTCCTTTCTGCATGCCTAACTACGAGCTCAGGTGCAGCAGCATTTGCCCTGGACCGGCCTCATCAACATGAAGGGCGAACTCATCGTTTCTGCATCTTTCCTCGCCACTGCTTGATTAATTGGCTCACAACGACGCTGCCTGAATACCTAATGCCTCCCCTGTCCCTGTTCTTTCTTCACAGCCTTTTGCTGCATTTACATATACTTTATATTCCATAATTTTCACACGCACGCACCAAAAAAAAAAAATTAAAAAAAAAAAAAAAACGGGAGCACATCTCGGTAATTTGATGTAATGACGGCATGTCACCAAAAAGAGGAATTAGAAAAATCTGTAGGTATTTAATTTATTCTTGTTTTTTTTCAAGTAGATCTCTCGGAGAAAGGCATTAATATTCATGTGAGTGGAAAAAAAAAAAAAGTGCCCTCGAAAGGAAATTTCCAGCATTTTAGTTTAAATTAAATACATTTTTAAAGAAACAATATTTAACTGATAATGCTTAGAGGCAAAATTAACAAAAGTAGCAATTTTTACCCACCAAAGCAAGGTTTTGTCTCAGGGGTTTCCAGGAAAACTGCCCTGACATGAAATAACACTGATTTTCTGAGGAGGGATTCAACCACTCCAAGAGGGGGGGCATGGGGAAGGAGAAACCTTTTGCATGGCCCTGTCTGGGATTTTTGCTGGACAATATCCCAGAGCACATCCCTGGAGAGGTTCAGCTCAGTCTGGGCTGTGCAGGGCCCAGGAGCTCCCTCAGACCCACAGCCAGCACTTCAGGGGTTGCAGGGGGCTTGGGCTCTTTTATTCCCCAATTAAACACAAGAAACGGCAAAACAGGAACCAAAGAGATGGTTTTGAGGGAAGCAAGCACAAAGTGTTCAGCAAACACAACACAGTGACCCACACAGGCAGCAGCTCCCCCGGTTAACTCCAACCCAGCTCATCAGGGAGAAAAATGGCAAAAACATTGCAACTTTTCCAGGAATTCTTCCAGGAATTGACAGCAAGAGGCAGCCCTGACCAGCAGAGTTTGTGGAGGGGTTTGAGTGGTTCAGGGGGAACTGGAAGGTGAGCAGGAGGGTGGGGGGCACTGGGCTGGGTTTTGTGGCAGGACCAGCAGGATGGGCTGGAGGGGTGTGGTGGGAATGAGGGTGTGGAGCCAAGGAGGATGGAGCTCTCTGCCACCCCAACCGTGGCTGGGAACAAGCACCAAATGCAGAAACCCTTGTGGGCAGATTAATCCCAAAGCTGCACCCTTGGGCTGCTGCCACCCATTCCCACAGGGCACCCAGTCCTGCATCCAGCACCACTCTGGGGCTGGGAACACCTTTGGGATGCAGACATCCATTCCCATGGAGCAGCATCCAGCACCATTCTGGGGCTGGGAACACCTTTGGGATGCAGACATCCATTCCCATGGAGGAGAATCCAGCACCACAGAGGCTGGGAACACCTTTGGGATGCAGACATTCAGCCCCATAGAGCAGCATCCAGCCCCACAGAGGCAGGAGCACCTTTGGGATGCAGACATCCATTCCCATAGAGCAGAATTCAGCACCACAGAGGCTGGGAACACCTTTGGGATGCAGACATCCATTCCCATGGAGCAGCATCCAGCACCATTCTGGGGCTGGGAACACCTTTGGGATGCAGACATCCATTCCCATGGAGCAGAATCCAGCCCCACAGAGACTGGGAACACCTTTGGGATGCAGACATTCAGCCCCATAGAGCAGCATCCAGCCCCACAGAGGCAGGAGCACCTTTGGGATGCAGACATCCATTCCCGTGGATCAGCATCCAGCACCATTCTGGAGCTGGGAACAACTTTGGGATGCAGACATCCATTCCCATGGAGCAGCATCCAGCACCACTCTGGGGCTAGGAACACCTTTGGGATGCAGACATCCATTCCCATGGAGCAGAATTCAGCCCCACAGAGACTGGGAGCACCTTTGGGATGCAGACATCCATTCCCACGGAGGCTGGGATCACCTTTGGGATGCAGCATCCAGCCCCACAGAGGCTGGGAACACAATTTGGGATGCAGCATCCATTCCCACAGGGGCAGGATCACCTTTGGGATGCAGCATCCAGCCCCACAGAGGCTGGGAACACAATTTGGGATGCAGCATCCATTCCCACAGGGGCAGGATCACCTTTGGGATGCAGCATCCTGCCCCACAGAGGCTGGGAACACAATTTGGGATGCAGCACCCAGCCCCACAGAGGCAGGATCACCTTTGGGATGCACACATCCATTCCCATGGAGCAGCACCCTGCACCACTCTGGCAGCAGCTGATATGATCCATGGCGAGAGGAGGCTTCAAGGATGCACGTCCTTGACAAGGAAAAAAATAAATCACAGGCTCTGGGATTGCCTGTAAATTCCTCCTCGTTAGCAGGGTTGGGAAGCAGGGAGGGTCTGCTCTGCCCCTCTCCCCCGGGTGCTCCAGCCCAGGCTGAAGGATCTGTTGGGTTTTGCACTTTGCTTCTCCTGCCAGCACAAAACCCCCTTAATCTGGTCTTCAGGAAATAAAACTTCCCATCTTTGTCCTGGCACGTTACAAAAAAGATTATCCCCTGGATTAAATAAAATTTTGGGGTTTATTTCTCAAGTGTGAAAGGCTGAGCCTGCCTGAGGGGCTGGATAAGCTCTGGGAAGGGTCTCTGTTCATGGGGGAAGCTGGCACAGCACTCAGGAAGGGCTAAAAGGGAGGGCAGCAACTCTGGTGAGGTTCTAAATTGGTCTCCTGATATTTTATGAAATAACTTTTTTTTTTTTTTTTTTTTTTTTTTCCTAAAGTACTTCTTGATATTTTTATGTTTATATATTTTAACTTCGGATCGGATTCATAAAAAATACATGAGGAGTAAGTGGTTTCTGCAAATGTTTTATACATGATTTGGGAACAGATAGTATTCCAAGAGAAGAGAACATTCCTTTTTAAGCCAGTGAGGGAGGAGCAGGGTTGGGTTGGAGGGAGTGAAGGGGTTCCCACGGGCACAGAGCTGCTGTGGGCACTCTGTAGGACAGGTGGGTGATGCCACCTTCCCTAAAACACCCAAGGTGCCCATCACACACCTATGAGCAGCAGGAGTCACCCCCCCACCAAACACACAGCTCTGGGATTCCAGCCTTCATCCCCCCAGGGTTTTCCAGCCAAAACAGGAGGCAGGGAATGAATGGATGGGCAGTTTGCCTGATCCTGCAAGGGGCTGCACAGCAGAGGCAGGAATGCATCCCATCTGAGAATGACCACAGAGCATCCACAGGGACACAAGAGGATGAGGAGGATGAGGATGCTAAGCCAGGAAGGATTGCTGAGCAGGAAAGATGCTGAGCCAGGAAAGGGATGCTGAGCTGCTGCCATTTGCTGCAGCAAGGGCAACTAAAGAGTTAACCCAATATTCCATCAGCTTCCTCCCTCGTAGCATACATTATCTTTTTGACTGTGTAATATGATGCAAAGTTTTTTAAATGATACAATTGTATTCTATTATATTCCCCTCTTCAGGGAGATTTTAGGCTCATTTTTTGCATGAATGATACCGGCTTGTTGCATTTCAATGCTGACACAGAGAGCTCTGTAGGCACACACCGCAGAGAGGGTTATAGCAAGTGCACGGATAAATGCAAAAACATATGGCAACATGAGGAAACTCTACATTTTTTATTATATAAAAGCAGAACTCGTGTTCCCAGATACAGTGCGCAGGATCTGAGAGATGGAGTCACCGTCTCCTTCAGATGGATTTTTATAGGATTTGCCTAAAATAAAATCTAAGCAGGGATTCTGTGCAAATTTTCCCCTTTGGAGAATTGAGCTGTGAATCAAATTTTGCCTGATCCACAGATGAAAATCAGTTCAGGGGTTTCTTCTTGAGGTCTCCAGTGAGCATTTGTCCAGCTTAACAGAATTTAGCATAATCTCAGCTCCAGTGAGGCCCCAGGTGCAGAGCTGGGCAGGGAGCCTTGCACAGCCTGAGATGGGGCAGCCAGAAATCACCAGAGAGTGCCAAAACCTCCATCACCAGGGGGATGGATCCAGCCCTGAGAGCTCCATGGGATGGACTCAGTGCCTACAGCAGTGTTTGCCAGAGGCTCCATGGGAATGGGGCTTCCGTGCTGGCACATTCCCAGGCTGGGGCCAAAGCCAGCACGGGGAAGCTTTCCCAGGAGAAAAGGGGCTGCTGCTGGCACATAGAGCGAGGCAGAGAAGAAAAGCCATGTGTTCCCTCTCAGGCAATGCTTCTCCTCCCTCCTCTGCTGCCTGTTGCCAGCCCTGTTCCCCTGGACACACTCACAGCCCCGTGTCCACCTTCACCTGGCTGCAGGGAAGGTCCTGCAGGGCTGCCCACCCACCAGGGGGGTCTGGTCACAGCTCCTCACTTGCCCTGAGCCTCTCCCTGCACTCAGCATCCCCCACAGCTGCCCAGGCTGGGGGTGCCCTCCGTGGTCCCCACCCCGTGGTGTTCCAGGGGAAGGACGCTCTGAAGGCTGCCCGGCTGCTGGCGAAGGTCTTAAAAGAAATTATGGCCTGCATAAAAATATTCTCTCCAGCCAAGGGCCTTAAACCATTCCCCTGAGCATTGAACAGTGACTGAAAGTGTATTACTGTGCACTTAAGGTTACTGCAGTAACCCAAGGTCAGACAGCAGCACGGTATATCCAGGAGACTCACGATGGATTTGCTTCAGCGCTGGACTGGGGAGGCAGAGCCTTCACCAGGCTCTGGAATTTAACTCAATATTCAATTTACCCTGGAATCAATTTTGATGGAGTACAATTCCCATTTATAATCCGGGGTTATTGCCAGCACTGGCGTTTGATTAGACACCAGCAGAGCCAGGCCAAAGCGTTCCTTGTCCCCCCATTCCCGGGAGCTGCTGGAGCCCACCCACCCTGTGCTGCACCTGCAGCCCTCCAAGGGACCAGGCCCCAGCATGGGGGGCTCTACCAGACCCCCAGAAGCATCCAGCCCTCCCTCCTGGAATCTCCTCTCCCCCTGCACTGCTCCATGTTTAGAGATGAGAGGGAAGGGCAGAAGAGCTGTAATATTTCCCTCTTAACTTCAAGCTCCCATGAATTTAGAATTCTTTTCTCTGAGGGGCTAATTATATAATTTCAATGTTTACTCAGTGCAGACGGATTTTGTGAGATGGTGCCCCAGGGACACGGGAGCTGGATTTAAACCCTGGGAAGGGAGCACTGGATGGCTTTATGGCACAGCTCGCATCACCACCTGCTGCTCCTCGTCTGCTGGGCAGGGGAATCTGCCTCTGCTTTTCCCTTGGCTGCCTTTGATTATTGGTCATTGATGCCTCATTTCCCCACTTGCTGCTTCGAAGACAAACACAGGGCTGGGTGCTGATGGTGCCACACAGCTCTGCCCTGCAGCCTCTGTGCTGCCCAAACTGCTCCTGTTCTGCACTCCCAAGCCCACAAGTGGCACCAGCCCATGGCTGGAGACCTCTCAGCTGGGGCTGCAGCTGAGCAGTGCTGCTGATGGGTGCTGGTGGCCCAAGAGCCCCCAGTCCTGCTGGAAAATTGAGGTGTCTCAGAGCAGGGGACCCCTCCTTACTGATGGGCAGCTCTGCACCCCCTTCCCTTGCTCTGCCCAGCGATCCCCCTGCCCCTGAGCAAGGCTCTGCTGTGCCCCAGTGCTGGCCAGGGGGAGGAGGGACCAGCCTGGGCACTCCTGGCACAGAGAAGGGTATTTCTGGTGAGCCCAGGAGCATCCCCTGGCAGCCCCTGCAGGGTGCCCTTGGTTGGGACATGTCCCCCCTGTGTGTGATGCCAGCACACAGGAGTCACCCTGCTGCTCCCAGACCTGCCCAGGGACCCCCCAACAGCCCCGAGCTCCTCCCTGTTGTATTTCACTAATGTGGGGGGATCTCAGCACCAACCTGTGCAGGAGAAAAGGGGCAGCTCGCCCTCCTGCCTCCCAAAGAGGAGAGGAGATGCCACCAGACTTCCCCAGCCTTCTTCCCTTTCCCCTTGGGAGCGTGCTCCTCATAGTTACAGAACTGCAGAAGCCGTTTTTGCCTCTCACCATTAACAGCAATTTATATTTAACATATTCCAGCTTCCTGGGTCAGAAATGGAAATTATTCTGTGCCCAGCACAACCTTAAAGTTACTATTGTGCTTAGGGGCCAGATGCTGAATACAAAAGGGAAGGATTTTGAACTGCAGCTGATTTAACACAACAAAAAATTACAGTATGGGGAAAACTTCCCCTCTCCTGTGGAACCAGGAAGGGGATTATCCATTTACAGAGTTCACTGTTCCCCAGCCATGAGCTGTCCCTTTAACCACTGCTAAATTGTTTTCTGACAGCCCTTGCTGCAATTTTATCCCCTGACATTTGATTTACATATGATCTTTAAGCACCAGCACTGCTGTAATAGCTATTTGGTTAATATTCAAATCAGTCTGTGATGTCACATACCTTGATAGGTCATTTCACTGCAGCTGGGCAAAATGCATGTAAAAATAAATGTAGAACTAATGAAATAAACTGATTAAGGGGAGAAATCAATCGCTTTACTGCTGTAGTGAAGATCCAGCAGTTAATTTAGCATGGATCTGCAAGGGTGCACGTTAATAGAACAGGCTCTCATCTAATTGGTGCCACAGTAAATGAAATACAGTAATATTCCATGATGCATTGGAAGAGTTCACTTCATTCTCTCTGCTCCTTCCCCAGAACTGTTTACAGCACAATGGATTTCATGGATTTATTTATTTATTTCCCTGGCTCAGGAGGCAGAACCTGGCTGATCCCCTTTAACCCCCCTCAATTAGTGAGCCCAACAACCTCCTCACAATATCTTCTTTAATCAAGACCTGCAGGGCAGGGGAGCAGCTGGCTTTGTTTGTTTAGAGCTTTGTGAAGTTTTTCCCCTCACTGCTGGGAGCTGCTGCCCTGCAGACAGAGACACTGGGAGCCCCCAGGGTCCCACTGCCCCTTTGCCCACCTTTGTGGCATCAGCACTTCCCAGCCCAGGACACTGGGAAAGGGTCTGGAGAGTGAATCCTGTGAGGATCAGCTGGAAAAGGGGCTCAGCCTGAAGAAAAGGAAGTTCAGGGGGATCTTCTGGCTCTGCACAACTCCCTGACAGGAGGGGCAGCCAGGGGGGTCAGGCTCTGCTCCCAGAGAGCAGAGACAGGAGGAGAGGAAACTGCATCAAACTGTGCCAGGAGGAATTTCCTCATGGAAAGAGTGGTCAGGGCTTGGAACTGCCCAGGGAGGTTTGGAGTCCCCATCCCTGGAGGTGTCCAAGGAATGTCTGGACGTGGCACTCAGTGCTCTGGGCTGGTGGCAAGGGGATGATCACAGGCTGGGCTCAGTCTTGGAGGTCTTTCCCAACCTGAATGATTCTGGGATTCTGTGATCCAACAGTCCCACAGCAGAGGCTGGTGACATCCCCTGAGGAAGGGTGTCCCTGCATCCCACAGCTCTCCCAGCACCCCAACCACAATCTGTCCCCAGCTCACCCCCAGCTCACGGAGATGGGACAGAATAAACTTGGGGAAATTTGGAGCAGTTCTAGTACCTCAGGAAACTCCAGAAGCTGTGGGAATTTCCCAGCCAGTTGATCCAAACACTGCCCTGCTCATTGCAGCTGTCAAAAATATGCAAAAAGTCCCATCTGGTCCCACCAGGTCTGAGCTTGAGCTCTGATCTGGAGGAATCACTTGACTGACTAATTACCACACCCCTTTCCTCCTAATTGAAGGTCAACACATTAAGGATGAGTTACCACCTCGAGTATAACAGAAAACAATAAATATTTGAGAAATGCCACCTTGGAGCAGCCTGAACTCCCTAGTCCATGCTGAGCAGGGGGGGAAAACAGCAGCAACTTGCTCCAAGACTTGGGGTCTCTGCCAGTGCCCACTCTGCCACCAGAGACCCCTGCCCTCCCTAAAATTATTTGGTGGTATTAAAAAAAAAAAAAATAGGGGAAAAATGATCTATACAAAAGCATTGCATAAAAAAGTGATCAATGCAAATTCCTCGGAGAAAATTGCACCAACAGATGGAATCAGCCCATTCCCAGCAAATGCCTCTGGCTGTGCAGATGGTAATTATAGGATGTATGTAAATATGGGAGCGCCAGGAAGCACAGCAACACACACTGCTGAGCCTGGGCGTTTGGGGATGCCTGTCCTGGCCCTTCCTGGGTCTTGGGCAGGGGGAAAACAGGATTTGGAAAGGTTTTGGGCTGTGCTCGTTCTGCCCTGCAGCTCCAGCTGCTGGAGCCAGCCCTGAACCTGGCACTGTCCCTCCTCACTGGGACACCCCTCTAGGCCAGGTGGGGATGGATCCTGGCCGTTCCTGAGAACTCAGTGGGCTCATCCCTGGCTTGTTCCAGGCAGGAGAAGAGCCAGGCCCCAGCACAGCACAGTTTGGGGGTGCTGGTGGGTGCCAGCCCCAGTGCCCCTGTTCCTCAGCCCAGTACAAGCACCGAGGGCAGCTGGGCTCCTCCAGCTCCATCCCTGCCACACATCCCCTCCCTCACCCCCTGTGCCAGCTTCCCTCACCAGGCTCCTATTTTTCCAGTCTGATGTCAAGGATTATTTCCAAGGCTACTGTGTTTTTATTTTATCTTGCTGTTGACTCTTGTTTTGGGTTTTTTTCTCTTCTGAGAAAAGTGCTTGCAGAGAGTCTGTGGTAAAATGTTAATTGGAGCCAAGTAATTAGACAAAGATAGTTAGTGATCTCTCTCAAGCAATCAGCTTTTGGTGCTTTGTTTTAGTGCTGTAATAATTACCATCATCCCACAAAGTGCTTTGGCATTTGACAGGAGGGATCCTCCCCTGGGACTGATGGAGTGGGGGGCACTGACATCCTCCCTGTGTCCCCCCAGCCCCTGCTGCTCAGGGCTCAGCTCCAGGCACCTTTTCCTCCACCCTGCAGCCTCAGGGTGTGCCAAGCTCTGTGCCAAGAGCTCTCTCTGGCTCAGCAGCACACCCCAGAGCAGCTCCCTGCGACCAGATCCTGTTCACACTTGCAGAACTAGATCCGGATTTATTGCTGCCTTTGAAACAAACAAACAAAGAAACTGCACCATAAACTCCCAAACAGCCAAGGCCTCTTCCTGTGGCCTTCAGCCCTGGAAATGAAGGGCAGATCCATCAGGGCACCTCGTGGGGCAGGTGTGGGGTGGGCTGTGGCCCCACCAGAGCCCCCAGCCCAGCCCCAAGGGGGTGATGAGTGTCCCACCCAGCAGCAGCATTTTCCAGTGTTTAAAAACCTTTTAGAACCTACACCCCACCACAACCTAAGTGATGTGTTGGTTGAGAACATCTCAGTCTGGGAGAAGAGAATGGTTCTGTCCCTGTTCCTCTCCAGACTCAGCAGCAACACACAGAGCCAGCAGGCAGCTCCTCCAAGAAGGAATTTTCCCAGCAGAGAATCATCAGGAGGTGTCTTCCTGCAGATGGAAACGTGCCTGGAATTGCCTCCACTCCTGCTGGGTGAGGGAAGCCCCTGCAGCCTCCTCCTGCAAATAGCCCAGCCCATCCAGGCACAGGTTCCAGATTCCAGCTGGACACGGGTCTGGGAAAGTCTCTGGGATGGGACACTCCCCTCGAAGAGCGATGCAGCACTCTGGGATCATTCCTGCTGCCAGACCCACTCCAGTCCTGGAGCCAGGGATGCTGGAGGTGTGCTGTGATTGCAGCCAGTCCAGCCTCCCCCAGCCCTGTCTGAGCTGCTCCAAACAGGGTCCAGGTTAATGGAGGTAACCCAGCAATACTGGGGAAATAAATGCTTTTTATTGCTTTTTTATGCTTTTATATATATATATATATATACCCTCATATATATATATACACACATATATATATACACACACACATATATATATACATATATAGATACATATATATATACACATATATATACACACTTATACATACATACATATATACACACATATACATACATATATACATATATATACGTATGTATTTATATTTATATTTATATTTATATTTATATTTATATTTATATTTATATTTATTTACATATATTTATTTTATATATATTTATTTATTTTTATATTTATATTGTATTTATTTATATTTATATATTTATTTATTTTTATATATTTATATACTTATATATATATGTATTTATTTTTATATTTATTTATTTACATATTTATTTATTTATTTATTTATTTATTTATATTGCTTTAAATGCTTTTTTATTTAATGCTGGGAGAACCAGGAGTGATCTCCTGACACATTGGCCCAGAGAGCAGCCTGCATGGAGAGCAGAGTGAGCAGCACCCAGCCTCTCCAGCATCCTTCCCTAAGGAGATGAACTCCTGCTCATCCTCAGGGCTGGGAGCAGGTGACCTCCCCCACCAGGCACTTCTGGCTCACCCCCTCCAAACCGCTTTCCCCCACCTTTATTTAACCCCAGCTCGTCCATCCCCACCCTGCAGCCACGCCCGGAGGGACACGCCCGTGCTGGGAGCCTGGGAATTGCAGCACACAGGAGCACAAAGGCAGCCGTGCTTGTACATCCCTCCCCTGTGTTTCACACATCAGCTTTCTATCTTCTCATCAGAAACTGCAGACAGATTTTCTCAGCGTGAGAACTGCCATGGAAATTGAAAGACTGTACAGCAAACATTTTTTTCCTTGATGCCCTGTCTAATTGAGCTGCCTTTGATTTTATTAATCTGTTTTTATTAATATCCTGAAGGCAACAGGGGAAAAAAAAGAGAAAGCCTTCACTTTCTGAGCTGGCTGGTGCTGCTGGTGTTCTCTCTTATTAATCAGGGTGGTTCTGTGGTATCTAGGACAGAGCATCCACCTTTCTGAGGGAAAGGAATGAGCCTGAGTGCCCTCTGAGGCTGGGAGAACTGGGATTGTTCAGCCTGGAGAAAAAAGTCTTTGGAGTGACCTAATTCCAGCCTTCCAGTGCCTGAAGGAAGCCTACAAGGAAGGTGCAGAGGGACTGTTTACAAGGGCCTGGAGTGACAGAAGAAGGGGAATGGCTTTGCACTGACAGGGAGTAGGTTTAGACTGGATATTCAGATGAAATGATTCCCTGTGAGTGGCAGGCCCTGGCACAGGCTGCCCAGAGAAGCTGTGGCTGCTCCACCCCTGGGAGTGCCCAAGGCCAGGCTGGATGGGGCTTGGAGAAACCTGGGATGGTGGAAGGTGTCCCTGTCCATGGCAGGGGGTGGAACTGGATGAATTTTAAGATCCTTTCCCACCCAAACTATTCCACAATTCTCTCCTCAAGTGGTGCAGGGCCAGAAGCCATCTGCTGCCAGGTGCTGTGGATTCCCCCAGGCTCTGGGCTCACCATGGCAGGAGGAACACGAGCAGGACTCCCACTGCTGAGCTGGGTTTTACTGGGGAGCTGTGCAGGAACAGCCTGTGCAGGGTTATTGATGTTCACTCCCTGTAAAATGCACTGACACGGGATATTGCCTGGTCAATAGGTCTTCAGGGTTTTTCCAGTGGTATTAAATATCATTTTAAATGATGTGCCCGTGTACCTTATGAGTTGCTCCCATGGCAGAGCAGGAGGAGATGCGTGGGAAGCTCTGGAGATGGGCACAGAGTGGCCACGGGGCTGGGGAAGGGCAGGAACTGGGAGAAGGACAGAGCCTTGCTGGGAACTGAACGTGCAGGGTGTGAAATGCCCAGCATGGAGCACACAGGGGCAGTGCCAGCTGCTGGAATGTCACCCAGGTTCCCTCTCCTCCAGCCCTGCAGGGATCTCACCAGCCCAGGATGAGAAATTGCAGAGCCCTGAGCTAACAGGTTCCTCCTACAGCTTTCCCTGCATTCTCCTCCTTCTCTCCAGTCCCTTCAGCAGAACAAACCCACCCTGGAGCCACTTCCCACCAGCACAGACCCCTCCCCAGCAGGACAGGAGCAGCAGCAGAGAAATGAGGCACAGCTGCCCAGGAGCTCCCTGTCATAGGAAGGCAGGAGCTGAAATGAGCCCCATCCCCTTTGTCCCCCCACCAGCACACTCCTCCAGCACTTCCTCACGAAGCTGGGGAGGCCAGGAAGAGTGTTTGATGCTCTGATTTGAAATACAGCCCTCCAAAGATCCCTCCCTATTGAAGGAACCATAAAAAGCAGATCTTTGCTAATGTCACTCTTTCCCCGGCGCTGCTCGGAGCCGCCGAGCGCTGCCATTCATCACCCGCCCGACACTTCCATAATGTAGTCCCAGATAATGGCACACCTTCCAACTTTCCACAATTGGCTGTCAGGGAAATCGAAGGAGACAAGTGTGAGATAGGAGAGCAGGACTCCTGGGTGGATGCAAGCCCCCCCACCCAGCCCAGCCCGCTGAGCCACAGCCACGGGGGTCCCGGGCCAGCTGCTGGCAGGGAGGGGACACAGCTGCTGGCAGGGAGGGGACAGCTGCGGGGATGTGTGGGGCACAGAGGGGGCTCTCAGGTCAGCCCCGAGCCCTTGGTGATGTCTTACCACCTCCAGAAATCCCAGAGCACTGGGATCCCATCAGCACTGGAAGAGTTTGCCTGGAGAAGATGTGGCTGCCCCATCCCTGGAAGTGTCCAAGGCCAGCTTGGATGAGGCTTGGAGCAACCTGGGATAGTGGAAGATGTCCCTGCCCATGACAGGGGTGGGATGGGATGAATTCTTAGTTCCCAAACCAATTCTAAATTCTTCCAAACCGAACCACTCTGAAATTCTACAGTTCTAACACCCCTGCAAGGCAACACCCCCATGTCCAGACCTGCCACTTCCCTCCCTTACTCCTTTCCCAGCATTCCCAAGCTAATTCAACTCTCCCTGATCAATGCTCAGGTTTTCCTGCCTTTTTTTTAGCCACTGCCTCTCCAAGTGTGCGTGTGCATTTCCTGACTTGTCAGCTCATCTTGCCTTGGGGGTTTCTAACACTTTATTCTACCTTTTTTTTGGCCTTTTCAAGAAGAACTGAGCGCTGAGGGACTGCAGACAAATTGGGCACAAAAATCTGGTTTTCCAATCTGTATTTTAACAAGCTCCTCCAAAGCTGTTGCCATGAGCCCTGTTCTGTGCCCAGGCACAGGAGGGGACAGCAGGGGGACCTGGCCAGCACAAGGCCACTGGTCCCAGGCAGAGCTGGGTGAGTTCATCAGTCCAAAACCCCAGCTGAGTTCCCCACTTGCAGGAGGTATCACAGCCCACAAAGCTGGAGCTCCCAGGTTTTGCTGGTTTGCTTAAAAATTATAAATTATAAGCATCCTGCTCCTCATAGCCATGTGCTGACACCTCACACACACTGCTCCTGGGGCTCACACACCTCAGATGGAAACCCTACAGAGCACATTTTTCTCTTTAAAGGCTGAAACTACAACTCCAAGCTTCTTTTTTTTCTTTCCTGCCCTTTGCTCCAAAAACTCACAGGTACATTTATGGCAGAGCCAACACCATTAACAGCATGCCTTCAGTGACACTGCTCAGAGATACAGACTCCAAAAGCCAAGAGTTTCAGGCAATCACCTCCTGTCTTATCAAATTCTCAAAAGAAGCCTTAAAACCAGTTAAATACTCTGAGTATTAGTTAGAAAAGGCCCTGAGGCTCAGCACTCACCTGCAAACACACATATCTTCTTCTCCTATGTAAAATCATGTCTTTGCTAAGGTGAAAACCTTGGAGCTCCCAGCAGCAGCTCTTGGGCATCACCTCCAAATGAGCCAGGCCCCCTTCCAGAGCTGTGCTTCCCCTCTGCTCCTGATGCCTGATTCCCTCCTGCTGCTGCTCCTTAGGCTGAAGGAACTGCCTTCAGCTGGTGTTTGAAGTCATCATTTGATGATGATGATGATGATGATGATGATGATGGGGAGGAGAAGGGGCACAAGTGGGATGGTGCCACTCTTGGGGGCTGTCACTGGCCCCTGGCACATGCCCTGGGTGGTGGTGGTGCAAGGCTTGCACATTTTGGGCTGGTTTGCACCTCCCAGGGCTCAGCGTGCTCAGAAGGGAAGAGAAAGTGAGCGCTGCCAGCTGGGTGCCTTATCTTTGTCTTTAAATTAATATGATTTTGTCAGGTTTATGAAAAATAATATAGCATGTTATTTTTCATAAGCCTGACTGATATCTCCATTTCCCATGGTTCAGCTCAGGCCATAAACATGACCCTGCTTGAGTGATTTCACCTTCTCCATTGAGCAGGGAGCCTCGGCAGCACTCAGACCAAGGTCCTGACTGATTATCGACAAATTAAAAATATAAGCTATTGACCAGACACTGAGATAGAGTCCCTGAGCCGGTGCCCGGAATCTCAATGAGGGTATTGAAGTGGTGCCGATCGATGCCGCAGTCACAGCCCCGCCGGCCGCATGCATAATGCGGGCTGGGGGGTGCGGGCTTAAATAAATAGTTGTTCAAATTAACGAGGGTGCTGGGAGACGCAGCCCTGCGGGGGGAGAAAGGCAGCGGGCACCCAGCAGCGCCTTCACCTCCTGGGAGAGCTGCAGGAGGGATGGGGATGGGGATGTGGGCTCCTTGTCCCCTCCGTGTGGCTCTGCCCGGCACATGGGGGCATTTCTCGCCATCCATCGCCAGCCAGCAGCGGGCAGGGCTCGGAGGCACCATCAGATGGGCGATGGTCTCAAATTCCATGAGCTCTTGTTCGCTCAGCCAGGGCTGGGCCCCGCTGGGAGCTCGGCACAGCCTCCCCGTGTCCCCCCTGAGCCTGCTCTGCTCCTGGTTCCCATCCCGTGCAGGCATCCTTTGTTTGCTGCCGAGGTGATATCTTGGCTGTCCTGCTAATGCTTGGTGACGTTTATATTCCTTTAATCGATATTAATTATCTTTTATCCCACGTCAACAAACCCCTTTTTTTTTTTTTTTTTTTTCACTCCCTGCCCATCGCTTTGGTGACAGAGAGTGCCTTTTTTGCCCACATTACCCGGTGGTGGCACCACCAGAATCCTCCCACTGGCCTCATCCCTTCCACCTGTTCCTCCTACATCTCCAAAATTCCCATTTCTTTCATCCCCTCTTCCCATTGCCGGGATGCTGGGATGCGGAGGCAGCAGAGCAGCCCGGAGCAGCCCTGCTCGCTGCTCTGCAAGAGTTAAACCGTGCTCGGCACAGCAGCAGCGTTTCCTGGCAGCACCGGCGGCGGCTCCGCGCAGCGAGCCCCGAGCGCGGCCTCTGGGGACGGCGCCGATCACATCGCTGCCTGCATGTTTGAAAACACCGATGTCAGCGAGGCGGCTGCCGGCAGCTCGCTGGCTTTCCTGGCACTGCTGATGGACAGGGTCAGATCCCAGCAGCTGTTGGGAAGGAAGAGGCGCACTCAGCAGATGTGCGGAGGGATAGAAACCGCCCGTGATGGTGCCAGCCGCGGGACGGGGCGGCTCCATCCCGGTCCTGATTTCGGGAGAGATGCTCTGCCGGCTCAGAACACCCAGCCCTGTTTTTGGGAGAGATGTTCTGCCGGCTCAGCATCCTCCAGCCCTGATTTTGAGAGAGAATCTCTGCCGGCTCAACATCCCCCAGCTCCGTTTTGAGAGAGATGTTCTGCCGGCTCAGCATCCCAAGCCCCGTTTTTAGGTAGGATGCTCTGCCTGCTCAGAACTCCCAGCTCCGTTTTTGGGAGAGATGTTCTGCCGGCTCAGAATCCCCAGCTCTGATTTCGGGAGAGATGCTCTGCCGGCTCAGAACACCCAGCCCTGTTTTTGGGAGAGATGTTCTGCCGGCTCAGCATCCTCCAGCCCTGATTTTGAGAGAGAATCTCTGCCGGCTCAACATCCCCCAGCTCCGTTTTGAGAGAGATATTCTGCCGGCTCAGCATCCCAAGCCCCGTTTTTAGGTAAGATGCTCTGCAGCCTCAGCACCCCCAGTCCCGTTTTTGGGATAGATATTCTGTCGGCTCAGCATCCCCAGCTCCGTTTTTCGGAGAGATGCTCTGCCAGTTCATCATCCAAAGCCCTGTTTTTGGGAGAGATGCTCTGCCGGCTCAGATCCCTCAGCCCCATTTTTGGGAGAGATGCTCTGCCGGCTCAGCACCCCCAGTCCCGTTTTTGGGAGAGATGCTCTGCCGGCTCAGCATCCCCCTGCCCCAGACGCGGCTCGAGGGAAGCAGTGCCAGCTGCCGAGGTTGGCACGGGACACGGGTGGCATCGCTGTGGTGTGGCTCTGAGCGGACCCACCAAGGGGTTTTGTGGCTGATTTGGGCTGGATTTCTGGGCTCTTGCTGTGTCCGAAGCCCCAGCAACTCAGGAACCATCGAGCCCCCCCCGAGCCTGAGCTCAGCCTCCACTTCCTCCCCGAGAAGCAAACACATGCGAGGGGTGACCTTTGTTTCCCCAAAACTCCAGGTCCTGGAATCGTGTGAATCTCAGCCTGCACTGGTTTTATGGGAGTGACTTTCCAGCCCTTTTACTGCACAGAAATGTGGAAAAAATATTCAAGAAAAAGAAAAAAAAATCCAAACAAACCTCTATAAAATGAAAAGCAAAACTGCTGTTAATTTTTAATATCATTGTCTTTGAGGCAGGATTTGCTGGACAAACACGGGGGGTGCAGACACCTGCACATCGTGTTTTGCCCAGGGTTCCCATTTGAGGCACGGATTCCTCTCCCAGCCCAGCCCGCTCCGCTGATGGCTTCCTCGGAGTGCACGAGTGCACGCAGTAATGATGTGGAATTATGCAGCAGGCAGCTAATCACAGCAGCACTGCTCGGGGGCGGGGGCACGGCTGGAGCAGCCCCCCCTTTTTATGGAGCGCCGGGCTGCAGTTCCAGCACTGAGGGAAGCTTTAAGCAGGGAGCAGCTACTAACAGATTCATTTAACTTGCTCCAGAGCAACTATAAAAAATCAATTTAGTTCACCAGGCGGCTTGAACTGATGCCAGTGGCAGGGAGCACCTCCCAGCCGAGAGCTCTCCAGCTCTGAAGCACCGCCGGGATATTGCCGGGGCTGATTCAGCAGCAGGTGATGATACAGAGCCTGGCTCCGCGATTCTGGGAAGGCAGAGCCTGCTGGCTGCCGCAGGGTCCAGACACAGAATCCCGGAGTGATTTAGGCTGGAAAAGACCTCCAAGACCATCGAAACCAACTGTGAGCCACCCCCCTCCTTGTCACCCAGTGCCACGTCCAGGCACTCCTTAGCTCCAGGGCTGAGGACTCCTGGGGATATGGGGAACTTTAGGCTTTAGGACCAGGCAAACATCCCCAGAGAGAGGTTTGTGCTGGTGGCAGGTCCCTGTCCCTGCCAGCCCCCGCAGCCAGGAGCCAACGAGAGTGACCACAGCGACATTTTAGTGCTGGTGGCCGGTGCTCTACGAGAAGGAAGGTCTGCCCAACCTTTCCTTCATGATGAACATCTTCTCTCTAGCCATGTATTTTCAGAGCCCTGAGGAAATCTCGGGAGTTATTATCAGCCTGGAAACTGAACCGCTGGCAGAGCAATCCCTGTCCTCCCATGCACACTGGTCCTGTGTCGCCGTGTCCCCGCCGCCCCTCAGCCAATGTCCCCTCTGTGGGCACAGCGGCTGCTCAGCCCGGGGTCGGGTGTCCTGACATTTCAAACATCAGGAGTGCTGCACCCGGGTGCTGATGCGAAGCTCTGGCGCCACACCATGAAATATTCATCGTGCCCCGTCCTGCTCTCCGGCTGCGTCTGGCGCTGGCCCCGGTGCCGCGGAGCAGCCGGAGCGGAGCGCCTGGAGCCCTCCCGGTAAATACAGAGAAACAACTCTCTGTATTCCTTCCTCCGGCCGCAGGGTTCATTAGGAGAGCCTCCAGAGTGGATTTGGGTCCTGGCGAGCACCTGCCTGAAGGAACCACTTAAAATCCTCGTTAAATCCACTTCAGAGAGCAGCCAGAGGAAGGGGCAGCAATGCCAAGAGAGGGCACTGGGAACATTCGTCAGCAGAGGAGAGGAAAGGGAGGTGTTCAAACCGAGGTTGGCAGAAGCCCACCTGGTTGGGTGGGGTCATTCCAGCCCTGCATCCTCAAGGAAATTCTCCACAGCAGCAGCTGGTGCCTGCTCTGCCCTCATGAGGTCCAGGGGGAGCTGCCAGCCTCTGGCTTTGGCATCTGCATTTCTCTGGAGCAGAACCCTGTGGGTCTTGTTTCTCCTCATAGACACCTTGTCCCAGAAGGGAATCAGGGCTGGGATGTTCAGCACCAGGGATCCCGGGCTCTGCATCACTGATATCTGCCAGGGAAGGGCAACCTGGAGCTCAAACCTCCCGGGCTCCTGTTAGAGCTGCTTCATCACATGGAGGGGAAAACGGGATCTGGGGCAGAGAAAGGGCTGCAGGAGGGGAGGCAAATTCCTCCTGGCATTTCACCATGAGCCAGCAATGGGGTAATGGAGCTTCCTCACACTGCAAAGCCTGAGCACACCTGGGCACAGCGAGATGATCCCACCTACTCATGCTACAGCTCAGAGGCAAAAATAGCGCTGGATGAGGAAAGGAGGATTTTCAGGAATGCATTAAGCTGAGCGAGTGAGAAAAGGAGTGGGCGAGGGGCTCCTGTGAAGCTCAAACGCTGCCTCTCGTGCACTTTCTAAATGTAGCTGCTCCTTCCCAACCCAAGTGACGCTTCTGACTCTTACGTGGGTGGCAGCAAAGGGGAGGCTCTGCAGGAGGGGAGGCAGAGCCAACCCCTGGCCCGTCCCCATCCCTGTCCCTGTCCCTGTCCCTGTCCCTGTCCCTGTCCCTGTCCCTGTCCCTTCCCAAGGGGAAGTGTTCCAAAAGGACAGTGTTGGCCCATCCCACACCCAACGGGGTGGCACAGGGCAAACCCCTGGTGTTTGCCCCAGGTGGGAGACACCACATCCCACTGCAGAGATGCTGCTGGGACTGTGCAGCACAGCTGTGTCCAAACAGGCTCAGAGCGACTGTGACATCCAAAGTGTCACCTCCAGCCAGGGCATGGGTGTCTCTGTGGTGTCCTCCTTGCACATCCTGTGCAGCTGAGAGCACAGAGAGCCCTCAGGCTGCAGCTCCTGAGCCTGCAGAGGGGAATGTGAGACCATGGGAGCTGTGGCACTCACCGTGCCCACCTGGGAACACCCACGGGAGCTGTGGGACTGTTGTCCCTGCCTGGGAACACCCACGAGAGCTGAGCTGACAGCAGCTCCTCCAGGCAGGGCCAGCAGAGCCTCCTGGCAGAGGAGAGCCAGAAGAAGGAATCAGAAGGAAACTCGAGCAGTATTTGTATTCCCAGCAGCCCTGTTCTATTCAACTTTACTTTTAAATGTGTTCCTTAAGTTTCTTTTCTCCTCCTGAAAATTTTTCTACAGTGAAAAATAATGCAAGGCGCAGGCTGGAGTGAGCAAGTGCCTTGCATCTCAATGGCACCTTTAATGTGCCTGTGAATGGAAAGGCTCTTGCTCATTCTGCTCCCATCAGTTGCATTTGGCTGCTCTGGATGGAGCAGGGCAATCGTTAAACCCAACTGGTCTGGACACACGAGCCAGAGCAGCACAGGCGTGGACTGTGGTGACCAGGTCCCCAAGGAGTCCTGAGGAGTGGGTGGGGACAGAGCCAGCACAGGACACCCCCAAGGACCCCCCCAGCCCCCCGTGTCTGTCTGGGTTGGATCAGCATCAGGGGCTGCTCTGGGGATGCTGCTGTGCCCAAGCAGGGGGACAGAGACCGAGCCAAGGTGACAACCTGCACTACCTGGCAAGGTTCTGCTCTCCCACCCCAGCTTTGTCTCCCCTCTCCCATCCCTTCTCTGCTCTCTGCCAAGGATGGAGGGAAGGTCCAGAGGGTTTGGCCACAGCCTTGTCCTGGCTTGGAGGGCTGGAATCTCCAGGGAAGTGCTGGGGCTTCCCTCCAGATTCTTCCCCCACAGGGATCTGATGTTTTCTCTCTTTCTTCTGGGAATCTTGGCCAGGCAACCCAGGCAATTCTGGGATTCCATGAGTTCCTGGGCTCCCAGCACTGGTGGAGCTGCAGCAGCTCCTCCAGAGGAGCCCACAGTAAATCTGAGCCAACATCAGCCTGCAGCACCCTCGGGACAAAGACCCCAGGACTACACTCAGCTGAGAAAAGCTGGTGCTCCCCACACTCACCATTGGGTTAATTAAGCCAGCACTGCTCTGAGCCTCAGCAGAGTTGTGTTATAAATAACTTGAGGACACAAGTGTCACTGTGGGTTACTCTCATGCAGACAATGCACTGGCCCAGGCTGCCACTGGCAGGGCCACTCTGCTGCTAATTAGTTTAGTTCTCAGCTGTTGTGCCTTTTTTTCTGTTTACATAATTAATTCTGTGAATTTTGTATTCTCACTTAAACCTACTCTTTTTTTTTTATAGAGCAATCACTACCAAAAGATGAATTTTTTATAAGTTTGCCTTTGTTACTTTAAATTTTTTATAAACTTCTTACCCTTAAGGAATAATTCTTATAGCTGGCAATAAAGTATGTTAATTCCATTTGAAAAGGGAAATGTAAGTTTGTATTTTATTAAGCACACACACACATACACACACACACTCTGCCAAACTTTCTGCACATGTGGGATGTTGAGGGTTGATCCCTGAGGGGTTGTGGTGGCCCCTGAGTGTGGCTGTAGGGGAGCACTGTTGGTGCATCCCATGTCCATGTCCATCCCAGCTGGGCATCCAGGTGTTTCCAGCTCTCTGAGCTGCCAGCCCAGCTCTGCCCTTCTCAGGGTCTCTCCTGCTCTGGGCACTGTGCTGAGCTCACAGCCAGGGCAGGAGGCAGCTCCTGAGCCTGTGTCCATCACTGCAGCCTCAGCTGGCTGCGAGCTGTGCCAAAGGCCCTGTGAAAATCCCGTGTTTTCATGGCATGAACAGCAACCCGGATTTGTCTCAGCTCAGTGATTTGGCTGCCTGGGGCCAGCCGTGGCTGTCCCACACTCCCTGGCAGGGTGATGGCAGCACAGGGGTGTCCCCAGCAGCTGTGACAGCGGTGGCCAGGGCTCCCTGCCACCTGCTGAGGGTCACCTCTGCTCCCACACCCCCTGTGGCCACAGACTGGTGGGCACAGGCTGGAGTGTGCCCTTCCCCTCTGCCCACCAATCCCCCCCTTGGAAATTAAACCCCTTTTTCACTCGGAAAACACTGCAGATTTTTATTCCTTGGGATGGCAGGTCAGTGCAGCACATCTGCAGAATTACTGAGCTGCACCAAACGCGGATCCCGTGCGACCCGCGGGGCGGGTGGTGATGCCTCAGAAAGCACGAGCTACTGAAGGAGATAAAGAATGTTTTCCCCTTTGGACAAGTAACCAGCAGCGCCCTGACATGTCCTCAGGTGAAGGCTGCTTGTCTGAAACGATCAAATAAACGAGCAAGCGGAGGGCAATCAGCGGGGACAAAGACACGGATGCTCCCGCTCGGATGCAGCAGAGCACAGGGATGTAAAAGGCGTCGGGACACCTTGGCTGGTCATGGAGCACGGCCAGGTGGCCCCAGCCCCAGCAGGGGTGTGTGCCCTGCTCTGCACACCCCGGGACACGGCTGGTTTGGGGACAGGGTGGGTGTGAGCTCAGCACGGGCTGGGTGAGGTCCTGCCCCGAGGGATGCGCTGCTGCTCATCCTCATCTTCAGAGGGAGGTGGTAACGGTGTGTGAGCATCTCACTGGGCTGGAGCCACGGACAGCAGGGCCCTCCTGACAGCCAAAGCGTGCCTGGCTTGGGGCTGCCCAGCTCCCAGAGCTGGTGGGTGCCAGGGGGCCAGCTGGGATCAGCTCACAGCCCGTCCTCACTCCATTCACTGCATTCTCTGCACATGAAATGTTTTTTTTTTTTTTTTTTTTTTTTTTTTTTTTTTTTTATCCTGCTTTCCCTGCTGTGAGGAAAAGCACCCACTGCTTCCACTCATGCTCTGCTCTCACCCTGAGCTGGGGCCAGGCCCAGGACCACCCTCCCTTCTCCAGAAGTTATTCACCTGCATTGATCTGGTTACATCCCACACTAGGACCCTTAGGCTGGACAAGAAAACAGCTCTTTATTCTTCTCCAGACCTCTATGGACAAGCAAAATCCTCACAGTGATGTGACAACCCCTGACCTGCCTGGTTCCCCAGGCTGCTCCAGGTCACCCCTCAGGGGCCACCAAAATCCCAGGGGATGCAGGAGCAGCCAGTCCTCAGCTCCCAGCTGGCCTCACACCATGGCAGGACCAGGCTTTCTGCCATCACCTGCTTCCCTTGCAAAGCCTTCTCAAACCCAGCTGTGCCACGGCTCACATGCTCCTAGTGAATGGTTTAGGACAGAAAATGCCCATGTCAGCCTCTGTCAAAGATGATCTATGGCTGCTCAGCCTCACTCAGGCTCCTCAGGAGCAGATCAATGGGCTGCTGGAGCTCCAGACTAATAAATAATAACAACGATAAAAATAAAATATAACTGGTAGTAATGCAGTGTGTTTGTTCACAGGACATTCCTCCCACTTAACAGAGGCTTTGCCATCCAGCTTAATTAAAAGTGACACAAAAAGCCTCTTCTTTCCCATTTGACTCAGAGCTGGCTGCTTTCTCTTTTGGCCAGAGGCCAGGGTGTGCTGGTGGCGTGGCTGGTGCTGGCCCATCAGTGACATGCACTGGGGACATTGCTGCCCTCAGTGAACCCATCCAGACAGGGGTGAGCTGAGAGAATATCCAGAACTGAGCACACAGAGCAGCAGCAGTGCAGCCCTCTAGGTGTAACTCACCCTGACTATTCCTCTGTGGGTGTAAGCATGAATGACCCAGGGATCAACACCAAGAACCATGGCTTGCTAATTAACACCCTGAAAATTATAACATGCTCCTTCCTGGCTGTTTAATATCCCTGTGCCTAAAGGGGTGTAAGTAAGAAGTCACTGAATTTGTCTAAGCCTGACACTTTCTGGAAAGGGATAAAAAACTGGGAACTGCTCAGCTGAGCAGCATGGAGTCAGGAATATCTCTGCTCGAGGGTGTCTGAGAGCCCCAGACCGGTCCAGCAAAGCATCCTCAGCCAGAGCATTGTCAAAGCCAATGCCTGTCCCAGGTAAAATGTGTCTGAATCACAGAATCATAGGATCCTTTTCTGGAAAAGTCCTCTAAGCTCATCAAGTCCATCCCACAGCACTGCCAAGACCGTCACTAAACCATGTCCCCAAGTGCCACATCCACACACATGGCTGTTAAATCACTCCAGGGACAGGGACTCTGCCACTGTGCCAGGACTGGAAAATATTTTCAACGGAAAAAAAATTCCTAATATCCAGTCTAAACCTTTAAATCTCAAACCCACTGCTGCTGCCAGTCAGCTGTAGCCAACACTGGGGGTGACCTGTCCAAAATTGTAGCAGAGACAGGGAAGGGAAGCTGTGCACACCTGACCTGTGCCTGGCCACCCCTGGAATCCCTGGGAGCAGCACAATCCAAGCAGGAGCTTCAAACAGCACTGAAAATCAAGAACCAGCTCATTTTAATCTTTCCTGCTTTGATGGCTTCAGATCTGTATTAGCACAGGATGTTTTTAATGTCTCATCTGTGGTGTTTTGTTTTGCCTTTAATCAAACAAGGTGGGATAACCAGGAGGGTAACACAGGCTCCCTCCTGCTGTGCCTCTGCAGCTCCATGCTCACACACACCAAGGCTCAATTATTTGTTACACAGTGTCTAATATTTTCTCTAGCAAACAGAGTTTTATTATCAGTTAATGTATTGATAAAAGAGCGGGAGTTAGTTGATTGAATATGTAATAAATACAGAAATATACTTGAACCATCGATTGCTGCAGTTTCTTACGTGCACTATTGATATCCCAGGTGCAGATTCGCCCTCAGACTGTTGAGTCATGAAACGCCCATCATCATCTTTAATAATAAAGGGTGACTATTTTTGAGCACTTCACGAGGAAAAAAAAAAAAAAAAAAATCCATTTGCTAAATGGGTTTGTGCGTATTGCTGGGACTGCTCATGTGGAAAGTGTGAGAGGGGAGGGAAGGGAAAGGTGCCAGCTCTCCACGTGCCTGAGGAAATGCACGCTCCACTGGGAAACCCACATCATCCACAGCACCAGAGCCACAGCAGAGCCTTAATGAAAGCCCTGTGGATGCCAAAGTGGCAAAATCCACACCCCCAAAGTCTGGATGTGTGGATATGAGGGTTGTCCAAACAGGCTGGTGCCCCTCATCACTGGCTCCCAGCAGTGCTGAAGCGTGGGATGGCCACAAGTGAGAATTACACAATTTTCCGTGTAATCCTGAAATTTAGGGAGGGAAAATAAGTGGGGACCACGCCTGGCTGCAGGAGGGACAGCACCATCCCAGCTCTGGACAATGCCTGCAGGGACTGAACAGATCTCTGGCTGTTTCTGGCAACTGGCAGAGGATCACCACTTCCAGCTGGGAGGTTTGCTTCCAGTTTTTTCCCAGGAACGCTGGGGACCACAGCTGGATTTTGTGTTTGTGGGGAATTCAGCAGCTCTGGAAGTGGGTGGAGATGCACACATGGGTCCATCGAGCTCATTCCACCCTGAGCCATCTCCAGCCAGCACAGAGCTGGGGAGAAGCCACACCTTTGGAAAAGCCTTGTGTGAGACTTGTCTAAGCGAGGGACTGGAATGAGATGATCCTTCAGGTCCCTCCCAACCCAAACTGTTCTGGGATTCTATGACTCTAAGCCCCTCCACTCCTACCAGCAAACTGTGATCACCTTCCTCCACCTGTGCAAAAGTCAGTTAAAGGGTCTGAGGGGATAATTTCCAACTCTTGGTGTCTTCCCCTGTGAATTCCTGGACATCCCAACACACCTGGGGGTGGCAAATCCAGCCCAGTCCCGCTGTTTGGCAGGGCTGGGTGTCAGCTGGCTGCAGTCCCTGTCTGCGTGTGCCGCCCTCGTTTGCGGCAAATGTAAATTCCTATTTAAATCACTTCTTTGACATTTCAGATCGGTAGCAGCACTTTGCAATTACCAGGGGATAAGAGTGCACACACGACAGGGAAGCTTAGGTGACCTGCAGCAACCTGTTAAGTGCATTTACTTATTTGCAGAAGAGAGAGAGGCAGAGTAATGAACTGAAAAGCTCCGACTAGGAAAACTCATTGTCTCGCCGTGACTTCCAGATTAAACCCAGCCCAAACCATGCTGGGCACGGCTCCCCGTGACCCTCCCCATGCCCGAAGCGCTCTGCTCATCACCCGGCTCCCTATCCCTTAATCCCGGCTGGGTGGGAAGCAATGGATGCAATTCTCTTCTAAATCGTGCAGATCCTGGGGCAGCGCTGACTGTCCCTGTCCCTGTCCCCGTCCCCGTCCCCAGGGCAGCGCTGCCGTGGTGGCGCTGGCTCCGTGGCTAATTCCTAAGGTTACATCCCATGAAAGGTAGCTCTCAGTGGAAAGACGAGCCCGGCTCTCGAAATCCTATATCCCCCCACGTTCGGTGCACAGCTGCCCTTGTGTCTTTATTAACAGCCTCTCTCTGTGCTCCCATTCTAAGGTTTCCTCTGCCTCCCCAGCCCAGCCCCGCTCTCTCCCCCCTCGGAGCCCGTGTTCAATTAATGCCTAATCTCCATGACTCTCAGCCGGGAGGCGGATCAGTTACTGCCACCAAGAATGACTCCATTTACGGGGCTCTTTCAGCGGCCGCAATGTGATCCCGAGCCCATGACTTTCCCAGTCCATTCACAAAGTCCTTCAGACTCCCCCCTCATTAAAAGGTCCCTCCTGTCTCCTTCGGCCCCACCTTACCCAGAGGAGATGCTTTGCACTGTGTGGAATTTGTCCCACACAAAGCAGCTCCGGGGGGCACATCCCTCCTCTGCCAGCTGCGGGGTTTTCTTCAGAAGATGAAAACGGTCTGGAAGGTGATGGGCAAACCCCAAAACTCAGGGAACTGCTGGCCCAGCTGGGGCTGGCCCACTGAACCCCAGATGTGCTGCAAGGAGCAGCTCAGAAGAGTGGGGTCAGCTCAAGTGTGGTTGGCAAAAACGGGAGGAAATGAAAGATTCCCAGATCCAGGCACAGTGGGGAAAGCTGCAGAGGGAACGTGGTGGTCCCACAGGGCAATAAAGGAAAAGCCAAGGAGAGGGGAGGCAGAGGGGATTTCCCCATCCCTGCTGTCAGAGGGAGGTGAGAGCACCACAGAAGATTGAGCTGGAAGAGGGAAGGAGGATTTCCATGAGCCCCCAGCTCCCTCCCAGCCTGAAAGGATCCAAGGGTTGTGAGAGGGAAGATGGGATGGAGGAAAGGACACTGGGATCCCAGCTGACATTCCAAGGGAATCATGTCACGGGAAGCAGTGCCCCAAACTGATCTCCCCTGCATTTCAGACAAGTCTGTGATGCACTAGCCAAAACTCACTGCAAATGTATTACACAAATTATTGTTTATTGTTCATAAACTGTTGGGAGTTTATGGTGATGAACCACCTGAGAGCAGGATTTGTGTTGGCTGTCTTGTGCCAGCCTGGAGAGATGTGATGGGCACAACCCTTGCCTGTGCATCCTCACCACTTTGAGTTTTAATTTAGCTTAAATATTAATTGTACAAGTCACTGAATTTACATGTTTCTGGCTGTCTATATCTGGCAGCTTGTTTGCATGACTGGAAACCCTTCTGACCTTTTACATCAAATAGATTTTAGATCCTGGGAAATCAGAGAATTATATTAATCCAAAATATTTTCACCCCATAGAAGCAACAAGGGCATCTCACCAGCCTTCCCCCCAGCAGGAAGGCTCTAGGTTGGGAAAGGAATTAATTCCAGGTAAGTATTAGTGCTGGGTAATTGGTAAAAAGTGCAGAGAGTACCTTTTCAGATTCAAAATATACCTTTGTTTTGGCTGGATTGTTTAGCAAACCTCACGTATTGATTTGCAGGTTTAGAGGCTATTAAGAAAAATTCTCTGCCCAAGAACTTGAAACCAGTCAGAGTCTCTGGAACAGCACGTTAAGAGCAGAGCCAAAGAATCAGAGAACCACAGAATCATGGAATGGTTTGGGTTGGAAGGGAACTTAAATCTCTTCTTGTTCCACCCCCCTGCCATGGGCTGCCCACCTTCCTGAGTCAGTTATGAAATTATCTTCACATTTGGGGGAAAAAAAAATAAATATTGAATTGTGGTAATGGCCATCATTTGCATTGAAATGTTTTTCTGAGCAAAAATTCCTTTGCTAAATGACACCAAAGGCTTTTGAGAATGATGAACTTATCTGTGAGCATTGCTTTCTGTGCTGCTGAACATCCTCACCAGAAAAAGGGCTAAATTTAGCAAATATTAAAAAACCAAACTCAACACAAAACCCAAGAGAAAATAAAAAATCTCTTTCCTCAGCTGTAATAAATACAGTGGGCAATAAAGAGGAGAGTGAGGCTGTGAGGGGTATTGTGGTTTGATATGTGGCAGAAAGTGAATGAGGCATTTTTATACATCAAAAATGCTCTAACCCTGGTGTGTTACACACACTGTGCTCGTTCCATGGGCAGAGATTCTCTGTCACACTCAGAGGTGCAGATCAGAGCCACCATCCAGGGAATCTCCAGGTGTCCCCTTTGCCTGGGGAGTTCCTGGTGTCATTTATCCCACACAAGGATACAATTCCTCCTGAGATTGGGCTGTTCCCTGTTATCTTTCTGTGCCAATGGAAGATGCTCCTCTAATCCCTTAAAATTTTGTCTCCTGCTTTCCTTCCCAAGGCAGTGCCTTTTCCATCTGGGTGCTGCTCACAGCCATGGGAAGCCCCTTTGCCAGCTGAATTTTATTTTCAATTTTATTTCTCACCATTTCCTTTCAGCCATGAACACTGGTTTTATACCCAGTCTGCTCCTCTGTGGAGATAATCCCATGACTTGATTTTCAAGTACTTTTAGTGACTAGGAAGGGCACTGGATCCTTTGTGCTTCCCTTGTTGGTTCAATGTCCCTTCAGGCACGAGGCACTTTCTAAATTCCAAAATTCTAAATCCTTTGCTACATCCACCCCACTGGTGTCCCAGAGCCTCTGGGCCATTCTTCTGCCAGACTTTCTTCCCACTTTATTCATAAATAGGCAGAAAAAAAAAATCTGTGGGGTGGATATGGCAATTGTAAAGGAGGAGGAAAAAAGGAACAGTGGGAGCAGCCACCCAGGTGGGAGCACCCAGATTTTGGGGGGCTCCTCTCACCCTCTGCAGCATCTCCAGGAGCAGCAAAGCTCTGCCCTGCCTCAGGCACTCCTGGTGCAGGGATCCAGCTCACATCCCTGTGAGATCCAGCACACATTCCTGCTCTCCATCCATACATCAGGACAACCCAATTAAGTCATTTACCGGGAGGACCTGGAGATGGCAGCAACATATAATCACAAACATAAGCAGTTTGTACATGGTAATTATATATTCTATTTTTTTTTTTTATCAGTGCAATACAGACAGAAGATTATTTTATGCTTGATATCATTCTAATTTTTGATCCATTTTCCCCCCAACTTAAAAAGGATTAAGATTTGGCTTCTAGTAATAACTTTGGGAATGCCAGCTCCATAAGTATTGTGCAGCATTGTATTAAACTGATTATTAGGGACTTTTGCTTATTGTTAACACCACTCCTCTTCTCTGGGCCAACATCTGAGACATTGCAAAGCAGATGGTTTGAATGGTCAAGCTGAGAGGCCAGAATATTTTTAAATCAGTTTTAAAATAAAACATGTTCTTGCTTTAAACTCCATCTGATAAAACAGAGCAGAGTAGATCGGCAAGGAGAGAGGAAACGCCGTGCCTGGCTTTGATCATTTTCAAAAGGAATTGTCACGTGTGATTTTCCAGAAGATGAAGGCACCAGGTGAAACTATTTCATATCCCAAGACCTTTCCCCTGCTGAAGCAACATCTGCTTCTCGTTTTCTGCAGGTCTGGAGGGCAGCCTCACCCCCCAGTGCCATCAGTCCTGCCAGGGGTGTCAGTGGCCAGCTGAGGGTGGAAAGGAGGGTGGAGGGGAGAGGAAGAGGAGTTCAACCCCTCTGATGAGGGGTGGGCAGGCAGGGGGGTCCCTGTGACACAGGGACCAGTTCCTGGGAGGTTTGCATTAGGAGATTTCCCTGATGGGAAAGGTCCCAGCAGAGCAAGGCAGGGTAGGGGAATTCACCCTTGGGGATGGGTGAAACACAACTGCTTCCAGCTCCTGTTCCTCCCCAGGGAAGGCACTGAGGGGCTGCCCTGGGGTGCAGGGGGACCCTGGCGCTGGAGGCAGAGCAGCTCTGGAGGCTGCAAAGGGTGCTTTACTTTCCTGCTCCTCAAAAGCCTTCTCCTCCCTCCTGCTGCTTTTCCTTTCTTCCCAGCATCCATCCCTGCACACATCCAATGATGCACTGGCCTCCCATCACACAGCAGTGCTCACAGAAATGGGCAGAAGGGCTGGAAATGGGGAATAACTCCTTAGGGGGAAGGTGGCAGAGCCCCCCATGCCACATCCCTGTCCCATGGGACACCCAGAGCCAGGCTGGCACATCCCCACCTCTCTGGCAATGAGGGAGAGGGTGGGACCATGGTCACCCTGCACATCCCAGGGTGGCAGGTCTCTTCTTCCCTGTGTCCATGACCCAAGGGCTGATCCCACTTGTCCCAGCCCTGCCACAAGGATGCACAGGATGCTCCCAAACCCCAGAAATGTGGCTATGACACAGCCCCCACCCATTTTAGGACCCCAAGGCATCTACCCAAAACCAGGCTATGGTCAAAGCCAGCATTAATTATAACTAGTTCCTTAATAGCTGAAAACAACAAATGCAACTCTCTCCGTTTGGTGCCAGTAGGGAACAAGCCTGGAGTAAATGAGCTCATGGTTGGGAATCAAAGATTAACAGACTATTGAGGAGCAATTTCTTCTCCACATGAATTAGCAAATCGTGGGTAATTATTGTGGACAGAGCTAGGCAGGTTCATTTGACTAGGTCAGTTAAGAAAAGCCTGGGATAATTAAATTGTCTCTAGAGCCAGCAACAATGCTGGAGTTGGAAAAGGTCCTTTCTCCCTTGCTGTTCCTCTTCTAGATAAATCATACCTGCCTTTAGTGCCACCCCTGGGGGCAGATCTGCACTGGTAGAGGTGTTTTATGGTTATTGGTTTGTCTGGTTTTGGCAGCCTAGGCACAGCAGACACAGCCTCCCTTCCTCACCTGTGCCCCCTGCCCAGCAAGCTGCCACGCACAGGGCAGGACCTGGCCTGGTGGGGCTTTGCTTCTGCTTTTCCCTGCAGACAGGGAGTGGGATAAGCTGTTCCCAGATCGCCTGGATGAGAGGCTGGAGTCAGTGGTCACTCACACACCCGTGGCTGCCTGAAAGGAATAACCTCAGTGTCCCTTGGGAACTGATTCTGGAACAGGGAGTGCTCGGGAGGCTCCCAGCTCTGCTGTTTTTCTCTGGACATTACCTGGATGTGGGATGCACCAAGCACCTCTCCTGGTGCTTGATGCCAACTGGAAAAAGGATGCAGCATCATTAAAAATAGAAGCATGAAAGATTATTTACATTTCAAGAATAGCTGAGGTCCTTAAAGAAACTTCCATCATCCTTTAAAGGCTCTTAGTCAAATGCTGTTCATTATTAATGCCTGTTGGCTTTATTTAGCCTATGACTACAATTATATATTTATGAGGTAATCAGCAATTGGAAATTTCCCTGTAATGGTAACTGGAGCTTGGCATCCAAATAAAATGAACACCATTAAGAAAGTATTGCGGTCATTGGGGTGGATCAAGTGTGCTAATAGCCCAACTAACAGCAATTAAGTCAATTAACCATTCAGACATATGCTGCTCAATTTCCCTGCTTAAACAGCCCGGTGCATCTGCGAAATTTGTGGAACTTATTTATGGTGTAAGCGGCTGCGAGTCATTATTAACCAGGGGAAACAGGGAAAATAAGGGAGGCTTGTAAAAAATTAACTACTGCAGCAAAAAAGATCCGCTAATTGCCCGTCCTCCTCGTCACGGGGGAAGGTTTCGTTTCCCAGGGTATTTATTTGTTACGTTTCGAGTGGCTCTGAGCAGGCTGTGGCACAGTGAGTACAGGTGGATGGGCACAGGGTGGTGGAGGAGGAGGATCTGCAGGGACAGAGCTGCAGGATGGACCCAGAGCAGGAGAGCAGGAGCAGTGTCAGGCACTGCGTCCGTCTGTCCCCCGGGGCTGTGACTCACATATGGGGGAAAAGTTCAACAGGGATAAGGAAAGAGACCCTGAGCCCACAGCTCCCCATGAACAGGGCACACCCTGGAGCTGAGCACACAGCACACAGTGAAGGCTCCATCCTCCTCCTCCTCCCAGCCCTGACCTCCCCGAGCCCCTTGCTTCTCCATGGCTGTGGTCCCAGACAGCCCCAGCTGGTGACACAGCCCTGAAGCCACCAGCATTCCCATCAGCCACCCTTCACAGCACTGGGGACTTGGTGACACAAAGTGCTTTTCCTCATCCTTCCCCCTTTTGCTTTCCTGCTGTCTGTCCAAACGAGGATGGTCCAAAGTTTTGTTAAGTGCCCGCTTTAATGAAGCCCATTAAAGTTAACCTGGCCATATAACATACAGGAGAAAACCCACCATAAATATAGGTAAATAGAGATTGTAAAGATAAATAACCGTGCAGGTGTGTGAGGAGTGATAATATGCTCTATTTACTGTGCTCCCATAACGGGCCAGTAAAAGATACTGCCCCTTTAATGACTCACTTTCTGCTGGCAGCCTGCACTCACCGTTAGCAAGCTAAGGATGCAGTGACACAAAAAGCTTACAGATAATTAAATATTGATTTTTGTTTTCTAATCCTATATAAAAATTGTCCTGGGTCTCCCAATGGTAGTTTCATCTCACTGGGACACAGGGAGGGTTATTAACCCTGTTTGGTTTCAAGCTGTTGTAGAACAAATAAACAGGGAGGCTTGGAGGAGGCAGGCTCTGTCTGCCCCCATGGTCCTGCCAGCAGCCCCACAGCTGGGCAGGTGACCAGCAGTGAGGCATTGCAGCTGCAGATGTTTTGGGGAGGGTCACAGTGGTTTTGCCTGTGTTGCTTGGGGTGGGCTCCTGCAGCATGGACACCTCTCAGTGCCCCCAGGAGAGCCCCAGGTTTTGGTGTGCAGGGAACAGAGTGGGGACCTCCAGGGCATCTTCCCTGCTCCTGGCAGAAGGAAAATTGTTGTTCATCCCCATGAAGAAGGGGCAGGTGGTGCATGGTCCTCTGTGCAGACCCTACATCACAAGGTCCCAACTTCTTTCACTGCAGTGAACCTCTACTGTTCTCTGAAGCTCCTAAATCCACCCCGTGCCCAATGGGTTTGGATCATCCTGACAGGTTTCTCCTGGAAGATGCTGTTTAGAGTCTCATGCAGAATGCACACAAAACTGAGATATCAGAAAGTTGGATTTCCACTTCTGGAGAGCGTGGCAAAAAGCTGCTTTGTGCGAGGAGTTCAGAACAAGGACAGAGGGACCAGGCAGACCCTGGAGCAGAGGCTGAAGGTACAGCTCACAGGGCCAGGAGCCAACAGGGACTTCAAAAGGGCTCATCAGATGAACCAAGGGCTTGGCTCAGCCTGGCTCTGCAGCCCAGTCCAGCATGGGGATTGAGGGGGCTCTGCACCCACAGTGACAGCCCAGCCTGGGTGTGACTGCAGCGTGGGGAGCAGGGCTGACCCAGCCAGCCTGCCCCAGCACGCAGCCACCTTGCTCTGCAGCAAGAAAAAGGTATTAAAATAATATCCTCTAAGCCTGCCGTGCATGATGTTCCCTCTCACTGTTGGGGAAGCAATTGCCTCCAGCAAAGATCCATTTCCTTGGCTGCTCGTTCCTGAGCACGCGGCGCGCGCTGCGGAGCGGAATAAACCCACAGCCACCACCGAGCCTCTCATTCACAAAACCAGCCAAGGGGCCTCCCCTCCCAGTTATCTTCTCAGCAGCTCCATGCAGCATAACCCACACTGTTTACAGACTTTGGGCTGTTGCTTTACATAACTCCTGTCCTTGGGTAAATTGTGCTGTTTCTGAGAGGAGAGGACGTCCCTCCCCACACTCCTTCCGATGCTGTGTATAAATGAGGCCGTCGTTCGAACACGCCGGATGAGTCTGATCATGGGGAAAAGAGCAAAACATCCTCCTGAAAAGCTGCATGCACCATTTGCTGAGAAATCTTAAATATTTTCCTTGCAGAAGCCTGTAGACTCAACGCTTCCCATGCCAGCGCGCTGTGCACGCTAAACCCTGCTCAGCCATGAGGGGCAGTTCAAGAATTAATGAACTCAAGTGTGCCTGTACTTTGTGCTGATCCCAAACATCCTGGGACAGTGAGCTGGCTGTGGTTCTCTCACTGCCACAGCCACTGGAGGCTCAAGGCTGGGTGCTGGCCCCTTTACCAGCCCCACTGGCTCCCCCCTGCCCCATCTCCTACCTGGCTTTGGCTCACCTGGATCAGGGCTGCCTGCCCAGCACCCGAGGAGGGAGGGCTGGATGAAGCAGCAGCCCCAGGTAATGCTCCTGAACCTGAGCAAACAACCACAAAGTCTCTTGTGGCTGTGTGACTCCTTCTCTCTGCTCCTCTGCGGGTTCTTTACCCCACTCTCATGCTTTCCCACCAGTCCTGGTCCCAGCTCACTCCTTGTCTTGTCTGCTTCAGGAGACCTGGCAGACGAGCAGGGAAAAGTGTTGGCAGTGCCAAGCAGCTTCCCCAGGGGCACCAGGGGCTGGGGAGGCAAAGAAATCCCGGCATTGCCACTGCCCCTGCCCTGAGGCACAGCGCTGTCCTGGGAACCTGCTGCCTCTGGTGGCATGATCCGAGCATCTCTCCCGCAGCCTGTCGTGCTGGAAATCCTCTGCCTTCCCTCCCCTCTTCCCCTTTTCCCGCCACCATTCCCTATGGGAGCTGTGGACCTGCTGCAGCGCAGGTTTCCATCAGACATTTCAGACTCCTGCAGTCACCCAGCGCCCCAACCTGCTCTGGGGTCTCCTGGGGAGGCGGCTGCCTGCAGCCTGTGGGGAGTGCAGCCAGAGCTGTGCTGCCAGCCATGTCCTCTGGAACATCACCAGCACAAACACGGGTGACATGCCAGGACATCTGCCCACTCCATCTTCTCTGTGCGGCAAAACCAGCCCAGCTCCTGCCAGGGCACGGCCAGCGCAGCCCCCGCCCCAGGAATGGTTTGTGGGTAACCTGGCAGCTGAAGCGCTGGGGGGACCTTTCAGACACAGCCACCCGGCAGCCGCTGATTGAGACTCAAAAGAAATTCTTTGAGGGCAGCAAGATGTCAGGCCAACGCAGGAACAGCAGCAGGTTTGAGAGTACAGACGCGTTAGTCAGAGCTGATGAATGCTGGCTTGTCAAGCCTCCCCATTTCAGTCCTGGATTGCCTTTAAAGTTTGCCAAGTCACTTTTCAGCATTTGTGTGGGCAGAAGGAGACGTGCAATTAAGCTGCAATTGCTGCACCAAAGCCGAATACTTTCAAGTTTGTTATTTCCTCAAAAATGACAAAACGCTGGGATGGAGTCAAGGAACAGGACGGCAGCTCCTGTTGCAAAGCCGCCGCCGGCACGGTGCTGCGCCTGTCCAAAGCTGGATCCCGCTCCTGCTGAAGGATGAAGACGTGCACATCAAAAGCTACATTAGCATTTGAGAAGCAGGGTGGGGAGTGGAGAGCCGGGATCCAAACCCTGCTGGGAGCGCAGGTGACGCGCAGACCGTCCGTGTGTCCGTCTGCAGGAGCCAGCGCAGCCTGCGGGGACACCGCAGCACCCGGGGCAGCGACAACGCGTGGCACCGGGGCAGGACAGAGGGCTGCGAGGTGGTGGCCGCAGTGCTGTCCTGAGCCCAGATTTTGGGGGTGAACGAGCTGGAGCCTGCCCGGGCTGCCAGAAGGGACAGCGCTGGCCCCAGGGTGGGCATTGCTGCCAACCCCCACGGGCAGGGAAAAGAGGGATGCCCCTGGAGCATCCAGGAGGGTCCCACAGCTCTCCCACTGCTGGTGAAAAGCCAGGTGGTGATGGAGAGCAGCTCTGAGCAAGGTGTCTCTGCCCTGGCTGTGGCTTCTGCAGCCCTGTCATGGCACATACAAGGTGTACCCCCTCTGTCCCCTCCCTCTCACCCTAAATCAGAGCCCAGGTGTACTCCCTCTGTCTGCTCCCTCTCACCCTAAATCCCAGCCCATGTGTATCCCCTCTGTCCCCTCCCTCTCACCCTAAATCAGAGCCCAGGTGTACTCCCTCTGTCCCCTCCCTCTCACCCTAAATCCCAGCCCGTGTTTCTGCCACCCACCCACGCCACACCCACCCACGTCTTTTTTCTTCTCTGCCTTTCTGGGCTCTTGGCATGGCTGGGATCAGGGTTTTCCTGCGAGGCTTTGGCAGCTTTTTTGAGCAGCCAAATAACTATTATTCCCAAACATAAAAGGGACAGTTTTGTGGATCCCTTTTCCCCCGAGGTTTCCTGTCAATGTCTGCAGATGCAGAGCTGTGTGCTGCAGCCCATCCGTCCTGCCCATAAACCATCCCGGCTGCAGAATGAATCGATTTGGAGCCTGTTGGCTGCTAAACTGAATTAATTTCACCCTAAAGGGCCTCGCTGAAATGCAGCAAAAAACCCACCAAGAGACCCAGGGGCTGGGAAATGGTGAAGTGCCTGTGCTGAGGACTCATGGGGAGTATCACGATAATCCCCGAGAGTCACCGAGCAGCAGGGACAGGAGTCACCCACTCGGTGCGAAGCTTTTTGGTAACATATTGCTTTTTAATCAGCACTTAAACACGAAATGCTCTTTTCTATCTAATCCCTGCGATGATTTCACAGCAACTCCTCCTGCCACCCAGTTTAATGCAGAGACTCTTTCAGCAGGCAACGTTTACCCAAAATATGTGATTTCATTGAACAGTCATTTTCCGCCGCCTTTTTGCTGACTGCACAAAGCTGCCTTTGGGTGAGAGCTGCTCCACTGCCAGCCCTGCTTCCATTCCTGCTGCAGAGAGGCAGAAACAACTACAAAATAATGAATTAACCTGCACAAATAACCCAGCAGTTGGATGGGGGGAAGGAAACATCAAGTTTTGGTGGTGTATCCTAAGCACGTTGGTGTAATCATAGTGCACATGGAAGGGGGTGAGTGCAGAGCTGTGGGTGATCTCTGCAAGTGCTGGGGTTGGGGGGAGACCCAGAGCTGGGCAAGGTTTAGCCCTGGGACCTACATGCACTGAAATGAAGGAAAATGCAGGAATAATTTACTTATTGGGGTGGGAGCATCTTTTGGGCATCCTGGAAAATTCCAGGCAGCTCTGCACACCAGTGTGTGTGTGGGGCTCACTGCCATGGGGGCTGCCCAAGTGAAGCTCAGGCTTTCCAGTCAAATTGTCTAAGTTTGGTGAAGTCTGGGCTGGAGTATGTCCTGGTGCTCCCTACCTGCCCTCCCAAGAAGCCACACTGGCTACCAGGCTGGCACAGGTTGTGGGACACAGGTGTTACTTTAAACAGAGCCCAGTTTATCTCATTCTGTGCTGGTCAACTCAGCCATGGGTTTAAGCATGGCTTAAACTGTTCTAATCTGGAATGGAGGAGGTAAAATCCAGACTTACACCAGCTTTAGTAAGTGATGCTGAGCAAAGCCAGCAAAACTCACTGTGCCTGTGAGCACTGAATGGAACTGCAACACCCTCAGAGGTTGATGGGATTTGCATCCTGGAGCCCAAATTCCTGATCCACCTTTCTGGAAAAGCTGTTTTTTTCCCCAAAACAGCATGTTCTTCCACACTGGGGCTGCTGAGGATGTGACTGGCAGAGCAGGAGGTTATCAGGGCTGAAGCCTGGACACATCAGCTCAGGACCAGGACAACAGGGTGCACACCTGGCTCCCACCCTCCCTTCTGAGGCCATCACTACTGATGGTCACAAACTGTGGGTCCAGAAACCATCTCTTTGGAAATCGCTGTCACACGGGAGCAGAGCACCTGTGGCGACATGCAATTTTGACAAAGTTTAATTCGGAAGAAAATTGAAACAAAGTATCTCAATAATGTAACAATGTTCTTTTTAACATTTTCCAAATGTCACATTTTGATATTTCGCTTCCAAATGTCTTTTCTTTAGAAATTTATACTACTTAAGAAAATTAAGACGGGATTAGATTTCTTCCCACATTGCCCCAGTGTGGTGTCTGTGGGAGCTCTGTGGTTGTGCAGGGTGGCAGTGGGACCCCAGACCTGCCACCCCTGGGGGATCCATCCCCTGTCAGCTCCTGGCCTCCCCCCCAAAGCCTTGGGGTCTGTAGAGATGCACAGACTGAGATTTTGGGCAGATTGCTGCATCTGAAAAATCTGTTTTGACCTCAGATTAAACCCACAGATGAACAAAAAACCAAAATAAAAAGATAATGTTTGATGCAAATCAGACTGGAAGAGACTTGGGGAAAACTGAGAAATGTCGTGTTTGCCACCGGCTTGGAGGAGACTCACCACAATTACCTTAGAAAGGAAACACTGTCTTTCACTTGAAAGCAAAAATGTGAGAGAAAGGAGGAGAAAGGGAAAAGCCTGATGGTGGGGCATGAGTTCTAAAACCAGCCAGGGTTGCAGGAGATGGGGCTGGGCTGGGACCTTCTCTGGAGTGGACACTGTGCTGACCAGTCCCTTCAGCCTGGTGTGGGAATGTCCAGTGCCAGGCCAAGGAATTGAAGGAGGGAAGAACTTCTTGTGTCTGCTGACTGTAGAAGGAGATTTCTGAGGGTGTTGGAGTATTTTACCTACAAACAGTGCAAAGTGTCAAAGCTGGCAAGGATAATTGGGGATTCTCTGGGATCAGGGAGCAGGAAGGATCAGAGCCAGGGTAGGGACCACAGCAACACTTCACAGCTCCTTCCAACGACGGCTTCCAGCAGAGCTGTAGAAGGCAACGACAGGAGGGAAAATCTGCTAAACCCGAGCACGGGCAGAGATCCATTCCCCACCATGGTCTGAGGAACAAAGCGCTTCCCAGGCAGGTTCAGCACAGCCTGTGTGCAGGAGCCATATGGGCCGTGGGCGTGCGTGGGCGCCTGGCAGGGCGCGAGTGCCCACTCCTTCCTTCCCCACAGCCCAGCACGGCCTGGAGAGGCAGGACAGGGAGCTGGCAGGGGGGTCTGTGTGTGTCCATATGTGTGTGTGTGTGTGCAGGCACAGGAGTGTGTAGGCGTGGTGAGGGAGGGGTGTTTCTGTGCTCAGAAGCCACACTAATCCCCCAAAAACGCTTATTAAAGTGTTGTCATTGGCTCACACATCTCTTCTGCTGTGGTGGATCATGACCTCAGTGCAGGAAGGGACACCTGCCCCAAATTGTGTCCTCTGGTGTCACTCAGAGCCCAGCTCCACTCCTCAGGTGTGTTTCTGCAGGACACTGAAATGACAGCACTGCTCATTATACCAATACAGGGTTAATTCACCATGACATCAATGCCCTGATGTTTTCCACAGAGCTGCAGGACGGTATAAAAATCCACAGGTACCCACAGATGGCTGAGCAGAGGTTTGGAGTCCTGGCACTCAGGGCACTGGTGGCACTGCTGGCACTCACAACATAAGTTTGGGATTCTGGCACTCAGGGCACTGGTGGCACTGCTGGCACAAACTGAGCAGAATTTTGGGATTCTGGCACTCAGGGCACCGGTGGCACTGCTGGCACAAACTGAGCAGAATTTTGGGATTCTGGCAGTCAGGGCACTCAGGGCACTGCTGGCACAAACTGAGCAGAATTTTGGGATTCTGGCACTCAGGGCACCGGTGGCACTGCTGGCACAAGCTGAGCAGAATTTTGGGATTCTGGCAGTCAGGGCACTCAGGGCACTGCTGGCACAAGCTGAGCAGAATTTTGGGATTCTGGCAGTCAGGGCACCGGTGGCACTGCTGGCACAAACTGAACAGAATTTTGGGATCCCGGCACTCAGTGAGCGCTGGAATTCTTGCCGCAGTTCACTCCTCCCGTGGACACCTCACTTTTCCCAGAACGCGCACACAAAAACGCTCCACCAAATTCTCCCACCGCGCCTATACAACACCTTCAAAGACGTTTTCCCGCAGGATTTGCCGAGGTCTTTTCAGCTGCAGCCTGCTGAGATGCCTGTTTCTGGGGAAGGGGATGGAGCAGCCGCGGCAGTGCCGGGATGGGGCATCCCCCTGCGCTCGGCTGCCGATAAAGCGGGGCCGGGAGACCCGAGCGTGACGGGAATAGCGAGCCCTGCTCCCCAGGCTGTGAAAGAACCACGGCCCGCCGAGCTGGAGCAGCCCCGGCACAGCAGCAGATAAGGGGAGATAAGGGCAGGCAGCAGGAGTCACGGGGAGGGGTTTGTACGCGCTTTAAAGAAGAGGTTGTGCCCGTTCCGATGGTAGGATAGCAGACCCTTGCTCCTTCTGGTATTTTTAAAAGCTACATGAAGGTTTAAAAATGTAATTCTAAATTCAGATTCGTGTCTCCTCTTCAGCTCCTTCAAAGCCCTAAAGGAACAGTCAAAAATTTCAGAGGAAATTTTTCCCTCCTCTGCAGCATCCTCGGCATTGCCTGTACCAAACACAGGGAATGAGACAATTCCAGGTATGTTCTGCTGGTTGAAATCCACTTCCATGCAGGAAGAAGGAGATCCAAGACTTTGGCTGGGGGGTTTGTGTAGCTGGTAGTTTATTTTTCCCTGCTCCAGGTTTATTTTTCCACACCCAGATTTTTTGCTGGCTGTTCCAGTGGGGTTCCCAGTGCTGACCACAAGGCTGTGGGTGCCAGGCAGCTCCAGCCAGGCAAGGGGGATTCTGAGGGACCAGCCAGAGATGAGCAATGCCAATGTCTTCAAATCCCTTCTGTCTCACCCTTGCCCTTGGTTAAGGATGAGCCGAGCTCCAGCCCTGGCTCACACACTCTAGACAGGAATCATTCTTATTCCTGGATATTTGGGTTTGTGGGAGCTGAGCTGCTGTTTTAAGCTTAATTTTGCTGCTGAGATCTGCCCAGAAGAGTGGGGGACAACCTGTCCTGTGAGCCATGCTGCCCTGTCACCCCACAGCCATGGACAGAGGCCAGGCAGGCTCCCCCTCGGTTGTGCCAGTATAAATCCACACTCCACGGGGTTGTTTCAGATTTATGCAGGCACAACTGAATTGAGCAGGTTAATAAATGGCTCCTCCATTAATAAATGGAGAGCTACTTAAGATCATGAACTTCCTGATGATGACAAGGTCATGCCCACCACTTCTGCCCTCATAACTTCTCCAGCATTAGTACCACTCACAGCTCAGCTTCCCTGAGTACCCACAGGCAGGGAGGAGAGATGTCTGAATGTGGGAGCAATTCCCAAAGAAGCCCAGGATGGATCCCTGCAGGAAGCAGAGCTGAAGTGCCAGCACACCCCATAGCTGGGGGCCCCTGGGGTTTCTCCTCCCCCTGTGACTTTCTCTCCCCCTCTCTTCATGGCTTCAGCTCTTGAAATTATGTCACTCTCTTCTTTAACCATCTGGCTCCTGCAAACAAATATAAGTCCTCCTACACAGACCCGCTGCTGACGGGCCTGATCCTTCCCTGGCTGACACCAGCATCTCCCTGCAGCCTTGGGAGAAGCCCCAGCTCCTCTTGGAGCAGCATTCCCTGCCAGCAGAGGCTCTCCTGGAGAGGCCACAGCACTGGCAAAGCAGCTCCTGGCCCCAGTGTCCTCCTCTCCTCCTCCCTGAGGAGCTGCAGGGTGGCAGCAGGGCCAGGCAGGGCTGGTGTCACCCTGCACCCCAAAATCAGCCCCTGCATCCATCAGCAGCAGCACAGCCAGGGCATGGTGGGGGCTGGAGGGTGCCAGGGGCTGCTCCTGCCCTGGCATCCTGTCAGAGCTCCAGCTGGAGCAACAACTCCCAGAGTGTTTGCCCAGACTGAGATCCTGGCCCTGTCACCCCCAGCACACCCCACAGGGCTCTGCCACAGCCTCGAGGAGCAGCTGCTGTGGGAGGGCTCCTGGCAGAACCAGGGAACTCCAAAGGAAATCCCAGACTTTTCTTGTTCTCCGGGTCTGAACCATTCCTCTCAACACCTCCCTGGGAAAAAAAAAAAAAAAAAAAAAAAAAAAATGTATTTGGGTCAATAAAAACAGTTGGCTGAATAGCCACCATAAAATATTTCACTCTGATTTTGATTTTTAGAAACTATTAAGCAGCAAGATTAATTTGAAAATGAAACCCCAAGAGCCCCTTTCAATGAGGCCCCAGACAATGCTTTAACCTTATTAAAAGGTGGGGGAGATGTTATTTCGAGGCAAAAAATTATTAAATTAGAAATATTCCTGCAGAAAGAGTTTCAGATTGATACATTTTTGACAGGTAAAAATTGAACTGCAAAACTGTCACCTGGTGTGCTTGGACCCAACACCTTAACTGGGGTTTGGAGGAATACAGGTAGTAGGTTTCCTCACATTCAGATTGTGTCTCATGTTCAGAGCTGAGTGAATGAGACACTCTCCAATTCACAAAGTAACAAAAATAAATAATTTTTGACCATTGGTGAAATCAAAAGTTGCTGTAAGCCTGTTCTGAGGCAGAGCAACTGCTGGTGCAGAATGCAACTATTTCTTTCTGAATAGTGTTTCCATATTTTCTTTTGACTCATCAAACAAATTTTGAAAATCATGGAACAATCTGGGTCAGAAGGGACCTTAAACCTCATCTTGTCCTACTCCCTGCCATGGGCAGGGACACTTTCCACCACACCAGGCTGTTGCTAACCCTGCCCAGCCTGGTGTCAGGGGTGGTTGGTGGCTCCTGGGGGCACTGACCCATCATCCCCACCCTGGACAGGGACCTGCTGCTCTCCCTGTGCTGGGAAACTTCCCCCAGCCTGGCTCATCCCGGCCCTTCCCCTTGTCTATTGGTGTCTTTTGATTACAAGTCTGCTTTGAAGAGACACTAATTGCAGCCTGCACACAATGCTGGTAATTATGCCTATTACATTTTGATTCATTTCCATATGTCAACACTACTACAAGGGGGATTTTGGGGAGGGGGGACAGAGCACCGTTTTATAATCGTTATTGTCTGCAAAAAAAAAAAAAAAAAGAAAAAACAAAAAAAAACCTGCCCAGAGCGTGAGTGAAGTGTTCTTTGTGGAAATTGAAAATAAGATTATAAATAAAAGTCTTCCTCTGACATCCAGAAAATGGACACTTTAGAATAAATTGCCACTGTTGATCAGGAAGATTGCCACCTCCCTTTTACATTAATGAGGCAAAGACTCTTCAAGGCCCTAATAGCAATATGCTGGAGGATGTCATTTCAATAGCTTCTTTCTTAATAAAGCTTGACCCTAATATTCCCTTTGCTGTCACAGGCTTTGTCCTACCACACACTGCTGTGATTTTTAGCTGCTAATCAAGAGAGGGGGGTGAGAGCAAGTGGTGCAAAGAGCTGCAGAAGCCCCAGCAAAGGGGTTCTCCTGTCCCCAGCCTTGGTGGGACCCTGGCTGTGGCTGCTGGGGGACACTGTGCTGGCAGGTCACAGCCAGAAGTGTCTGAGGCAGCACAAGAATCCCACCAGGAACTGCTTTTCCCACCAAAAATTGCTTTTTTTTTCTAGTTCATGGTCAACCCAAAAGCCCAAATGTGAAAAGTGTGAGGAGTGGTTGAGGTATCTGGGGGGGGCTCAACCTGGAGAAAAGGAGGCTCAGGAGGGACCTTGTGGCTCTGTACAACTCCTGGCAGGAGGGGACAGTCAGGAGGGACAGGCTCTGCTCCCAGGGAACAGGGACAGGATGAGGAAACTGCATCAAACCATGCCAGGAGAGGGTCAGCTTGGACACCAGGAGGAATTTCCTCATGGAAAGGGTGGTCAGGCATTGCCAGGGGCTCCCCAGCTAGATTTGGAGTTCCCATCCCTGGAGGTGTCCCAGGAATGCCTGGATGTGGCACTCAGTGCTCTGGGCTGGTGACAAGGTGGGGATGGGGCACAGGATACTCTTGGAAATCTTTCCCAGCCTGAATGACTCTGGGATTCTGTTAAAATTCCACGGGCTGCTCAGTGCAGGGACACTGACTCACCCCCACCTGCTGTGGCACTTCCCCTCCTCCTCTGCCTCTCTGGCTCATCCCTCCCCAGGTGCTGCAACCAGCTGATCCCAGGACTTGCAAAAGTGTGGGCAGGCCTTATTTAGCAACCCATAAATACAAGCTGAAAGGGCACCATGGCTGCTCCTGCAAAAACACTACTCGAAAATTCGGGTTCCTCCTGTTAGCTGGAGGATCCCCTGCCTGTCACACGTTGTGTCACAGGGTGTTTGAAGGCACAGTGTGACGTGCTGTGACTGCTGCAGCAGGCAGCAGCTCACAAAGGGAGCCTCTGTGCCAGGCATCCAACCCCTTCTTTGTGCTAATCAGGGTTTGGAGATAAAAACGGTTCAGTTTTGTGCTAAGCGCTGTGGCAGGAGGGAGATTTTGGAATCAGAGAGAGCAGCAGGCTGGTCTGGGTTAGAAGGGACCTTAAATTTCATCCAGTTCCACTCCCTGCCATGGGCAGGGACACTTTAACTATCCCAAGCTCTGTCCAACCCGGACACTTCCATGGATGGGGCAGCCACAGCTTTTCTGGGCTCACTGGGGCAGTGGGCAGAGTTCAACCCTCCCATCTGCATGTTCCAAACCCCAGCACTGCCCCCACAGCCCCTGCCTTGCTCCAGCAGCTCCAGCAGCTCTGCTCGGCACCGAGGGAAATGTGTGAGACGAGAAAAGGAGAAGAATGCAAAAAATGCAGCGCTCAGGGCGTGTTAAACCCCCCGGAGCTGCCTCCAAAATAATCCAGCTGGTTTTGAAGGCAGCCAGCACAGGGGTTACTCCTGCCCCAGCCCTGCAGGAGGAACCTTGCCCAGGACTCCACTGCCCAGCAGGAAGGACATTTCCCATCCCATGTTCTGAAGGAATATTTTGGAAGGTTCCACAGACTAAACTGCTGCTGGGGCTTTGGTGCATGGAAGAGGTCATCAGGATTTTGAGAGTCTCCTGTTCTAAGGAAGTGAAATTTTAAACCTCAAAATGGCAGAAAAGCCCCATTTTCCCTGGAAATAATGGCAACAAAATTTTTTTTTTCCTGGATTTGTACCAAGCTGGGTTATATAAAAATGAGATAACTCGAAAACATAGGGGGATGTGAAGTGTTTGCTTTTTCAGGTTCCTGATCTGAGCCTCTGCACACCCCCAGGTCCACCGGGTTGGGATGGGAGCTCAGGAGATTGCTGCTGGCAGGAAAACAGGAGGAAGAATCCAAATTATAATTAGCCAAAAGTTTGTTCTTGAAGCACAACCGTGTGAGCTCCCTGCACCCCCTTCACCAGCCCAGAGCTGCCCAAACCTTTCCTGTGCCTATTCCCAGCCCAGCCCCACAAAGCAGCTGCTCCAGGAGGGACCTGGTGGAGCTGCGAGGCTTTGGGGGAGAGGAGAAAGGGATGATGTATTCCGTTTTTAATTGGGGCTTGAGAGCACGCAGGCAGCTGCCCACACAGGGATATAACCTGGATGTAACACGCAGACTGGTAAAAAGTTTCTGAGAAGGAAACATTATGACTTTCTGCCGCAGCTCACGCTAAACACTCCCTCGGTGAAAAAGCCCATGATTGGAAGATTCCTTATTTATTCTGATAAGTTATCATCAGTGTCACCGAGCCGAACATTTAGGCAGAGCAGCTCCCTGCCCACACACTGTGTTTGCTGCTTAAAAATATTGCAAATAGCTCCGTGGCTTTAAATAAATAAATAGCTAATGAGTCACACCAATCGGAATTGAATGTCAAGCCGGAGGAAGCGCCTGCCTGGTGCCTACCCAGAAAGTTTATTAATGTTTGTTAACCACATCAGCGCTGCTCTGCTGCCAGAGACAGGGGTGGGGCAATCCCTGCCCACACATCTTGAGCCACCAGAGCGGAAGGGGTTAAGGAGGGCTGGCTGGAGAGCACCTGGAAGGATAAATTTTGTTTGCCTGCTCCCTGAGCAGGGCTGCAGCTCGGGGACGCGGTGCCAGGGAGCTGTCCTCCCGAGATGGAAGGCACCAGCCTTTTCCTGGAACCAGGAACAGAGCTCTCTTTCTGCTCCTCCTGGAAAAGGAGGGATGTGCCCAGGGGGAGGCACAGATGGCATCACTGGGGGTTATTTTTGCAGCTATTCTTGCAGCCCTGTGCTGGGCAGTGCGATGGGGACACGGGCCACCCCCAAAGCAGCCTGTCACCCCCTGGCATGAGCACATCAGTGGTGCCAGGGGGGTTCTGCGGGTGCTGGTGGTCCCAGGGTGTCCCAGCACAGGCTGGGGCTCAGGGCTGTGGTGCCAGTCCCAGAGAAACCCCCGGTGCCCACCCGCACGCCCAGCAGTGATTCACCAGAAATGTGAAAGGAATTCGATTCTGCTGGTGTGCCAGGCAGTGAGTGGGAGCTGGGAGGTGGCACCATCCCATTCCTTCATTCATCTCTTGCTGGTGGAGCTGCAGAGCTGCAGCTGAGCAGCACCCAGGCTGATGAGCCACCTTCCCCTGCCAGGAGCACAGGGATTTCCCCCTAGAAATCCATCTCACCTAAGAATAAAAAACCTCTGCACCAGTGATCAGCTGGAAATTCAGGCTCAGGGGTCATTGCAGCTGTTTCCCAGCTTCAGTGGACTGAAGAGGCTTCCTGTGGATGACCCCTCTGAGATCCAACCAGGAGCTGAAGATTTTCAAAGGGAAGTCAGTTTGCTATTAGAAAAAATTCCTTCACTGAAAGAGTGGTCAAGCATTGGAGAAAACTGCCCAGGGAAGTGATGGAGTCACCATCCCTGGAAATGATCAAAGAAAGAGTGGATAGGCACTTTGGGATATGGTTTAGTAGGCATGGAGGTACTCAGCTGAAGGTTGGGCTGGATGCTCTTGGAAGCCTTTTCCAGCCTTAACAATTCCATGATTCTGTGAACCCAGTTGTCAAAAAAAACCCACCCTTTCCAGTCAAAATAGTTCTAAGGGAAAAGGCTCAGGGAAAGCCATTTCCTGGCAGGTGGCTGGGCGCTCCCATGGCACGGGAGGAGCCAGGGCAGGGGCCAGGGGGGCCCAGGTTTGGCAGCCAGACCCACAGCACAGAGCAGGCCCTGGCACCCTGGGCTGCCCACTGCTGGCAAAGCCCCTCCAGCCTGGGGCTTGGGTGGGGGAGGCGAGGAAGGAATGGAAAAATCATCACACACATTGCACAGATGGAAAGAGTTTACAGCCCTCCTCACTTCCTCATCCTCGTGGTGTAAATTATACGGACAGATGTACAATCTGGGAAGTTGTCCAGATTTTCTTTTTTTTTTTTTTTTTTTTAATTACTTTTTTTAAGAAGAGGGATGCTAAAACAACACGAGCTGTGCCATGTCTAGTCCTTGGCTCTTGGCTTGAGCTGTGGGAGAGGAGAAACCAGCACTCCTGGCAAGTGGTGAATGATCCAGAAAAGAGTGGAGCTCACCCTCCTGCAGTCCAGCCCCTCTCCAGCAGACAAGGGGGGCACTGCCAATGTGTCCTGGGAGGGAAGCAGGAGATGGAAGCCCCTGGCTCCAGCAGCTCCACAGGGGTCCCTGCCTGGTGCCGGGCTGGGTGGCTGCTTTCCTGCACTAGGATATAAGCAGCTCCTTGGATATTTACTCAGTTGCCAGGAATGAGAGGGAGGAGGTGGATGACAACATGTTTCCAGTGCTTTGCTTTGTGCAGAGATCCTCAAGGCAGCATGTGTGTGTCTGTGGAGGGCTCCGTGTGCTGCTCAGTGCTGCTTCCAAACAAGGATCAAGTCAATTTTCCAAAGCATATTCTCCCCCGTCAAACACTGCTCTCACTTTGGAGACTGTCCATGGCTTTGACACTCCTGTGGGTTTTCTACCCACATCCCTGTGCCAAAGATACCTTGGCATGAGTGGCAGGTTGTGCTTGGCTCCTGCTGGAGGGGAGTGAAGCTGATCATAGAGCCCCTGGGGCCGGGCTGGTCCCCAAGGCCCAGCTGGCAGCTGCCCTTGGCTTGGCCACCAGCAAGGGGCAGGCTGGAACTGCAGCACCCCCCATCCCACAAACACCCCTTGTGGCATAGCCACAGTCCCACAGCCTGTTGGGACACAGGCTGCTGCTGTGCCAGTGCTTCCATGGTCTCTGACACACTTGAGTGATGCCTTAAGTTCTGAGTTTTCTGCTCTGCTTGGGTATGCTTTTCCATTGTGCTTAGGGTGATAAAGACAAAATAGTCTGATTTCAGCTATTGACTCAAGGACAGTTTCTTCAAACTCCAGGCCATAAGCATAAACAACATGAAAAGAGGAGGGTGGGTCTGCAAGCAAGGAGGAGGAAACCTTACAATTTGAGACTATTAATTGGATGGTTGACTCCTGCATGCAAACAGACTAAAGTCTATAAAGATGTGAGATCATGCCACCAAGCTCTTTTTTGCTTCCACCTTGGAGCCATCCAGGCAGGGTGTAAATACCCATTTTATTCCTCTTAGCTCTGTGTAGTTTGTTCCAGCTCCTCAAGGCATCAACTGGAGGCCTGACCCCTTTACAGAAACCTTTTTAAGATAAATAAATAATGAATAGTGAAGAATAAACCCCAGTAACCGTGATGAGAAACCCACCCTGAGGCACCCATCGGTCCCACACCTGGGGAGGGAACCTGGCAGGGAAAGGTCTGAGTGAGCAGCTCCTCACTGCCCAGCTGCCAGCCAGGGTGCCACCAGCAGCGCCCAGCTGTGTCACCCTGCTGGGCTCTGTGCCCAGCTGTGCAGCTCCAGCAGCTCCCTGTGCTCTGCAGGACTCCCCACAGCCTGGGGGTGGCATGGGGAGGGAGAAGGAGCAGATCTGCAAGGGGAGTGACACAGCAGGGAGCTCCACATCTGGCTGCTCTGGGAACGAGTCACCGTGCAGAGCCCCGCAGGTAATTAAAGGGCTGGGCGGCTGAAGAGAATAAACGTTTGTTTACACCAGGGCTGCCCGCAGGAATTCCCAAACGCAGCCCTGCTCGGCTTTGTTCTTCTCGGGGATGGATTTTTATTCTAAACCTCCAGAGAAGCAGCGAGAGCTTCAGCTTCATGTTGGGCTCCTGTGACTGGCTGCAGTGCCGTGGAAAACATTTCTACATTCTGGCCATGCTCCCCCTCAGCCCCCTGCCCCCGAGACCTTTCCCAAAACCTCTGCTCCGAGCTGCACCAGCAGCCAGCACCAGAGAAAACAAATTGCTCCAAAGCAGGGAATAAAATCCGAGGCATCTGTGTGCTTTACACTCTAAACAGGCACTGCCCTGCCACCTCAAACTCCGTACCAAATCACAAGCAACAGAGCAGAAAACCAAATTATTTTCAGCTGTTACACTGCTTAATTTAATATTTCCAATGAGCTCCTTTTCCTTCTCTTCAAGAATGAAATGCATATTTGTGCTGTGTCACAAAACATTAGATTTTGTCAAGGCAATTCATTTTTCAGTGGTAATTTGTAAGTGCACACCACACCACACACGGGCTGGGGAATTTTATGGCTTCTTGCAGAGGCAAGGAAAATAAGAAGCGCTCAAAGCAGTGATGAGAGAGCATGGGGAAAAAAAAAAAAAAAAAAAAAGGGAAGTGAGAAGAGGTGACAATAACAGACAGAGCATTCATCTCTCTCAGGCACTCCAGCCTGGGGAGCAGAGGATGCCCAGGGAGCAAACACGGGTGCTCAAGGCGAGCCCCGGCGGCGGCGCTGGCGGGCGGGGAGCGCGTGTTTGCAAAGCGCTCCACAGAATCTCAAACACAGAATTTAATGGGGCATAAAACGGCCTAAATAACCTCATCAGCTTAATAATAAAGCAAATAAAAACCAGCCTGGCTCTTGGCTTGTTGCAGCATGAGGGACTAAGGGAAGACAAGGGGGTTCTGTAGTGGCACGGGGAGTGTGGGCACGGAGGATTGGGGTGCCAGGGGGTGCCAGGTTCTGCTTGGATGCCCCTGACTCGGCTGGATGGTGAGGATCCATCAGCCAGCCAGCCAGGGACATCCCAGGACAAGGAGGGACAGCTGTCATCCACCTGGGATCTGTTGCAAGACGCGGCTGCAACAGCTCCAGGCGTGCAGGGCTGCAGCCAGCAGCGCCAGGTGGAGGGGCCAGGATTCCAACAGCGGCTCATGAGCTCTGCCTTGGCCTCCAGCAGAGCTGGACTCAGCCCTCCTCTCCCCCAGTCAGCCCCACAGTGCTGCTGCTCCTGCTCCCGAGCCAGGGGTGCTCCCACAGGGTGCCTGTGGGTGCTGGGAGCAGAAACACCCAGGGATTGTCAGTGCCTGTGTGCTCCCCACAGCTCTGCAGGACCCTCTCTCTGCCCCACGCACCAGGTTCCAGCTGTCTCCCCTCCTACAGTCCTGTGTCCCACAGCAGGACCCTCCCTCACTCGGTCCATGTCACTCCACATCTCCCAGATATCCCAGGTGAGGTCCTGGAGGCCAGGCAGGCTTCAAGGCAGGGCTGGTCCAGTTCCTGGGAGGAAGGTTGTGATGAGGGAGGGTGATGCTGTAATTAAACTTCTGATTTAAAGGTGAATTATATCACAAAAGGAGAGCTGATCGACTGTTTGTTGTGCTGCACTCACAGGCAGACAATTAATTAAACTGGCTTCAGGGACTTCCACAGGCCAGATGCAGCAGCAGGAAGCTCACCTCGGCCTTGTCCTGCTTCTCCACCTTTCCCAGGAGTGTCAGGAGCAGCTCCAGCAGGGACAGGCTGCAGGTGCTGCTGCTCCTGTGCCAGGATGCTCTGTCAGGATTAAACTGACACTCTGGTGTCAGGAGGAATTTTTTTCCAAATCCAGCTCTCTGGCACCATTTTGGAGGCTGTGTTGCCATATCCAAGCTGAGCATGCCAGAGCCCTGGGCTACTCTGCAGAGCCAGACCCTGAGTGCCAGCACCAGCACCCACCCTGCTCCTGGCACTGCCTTCATTCACCACCTCTATTTTGTATTTGCAACTAGTCTGGAGTTAATAGCAGGTATCCAGCCTGTCAGAGCCTGACATGTTGTGACATACCATAATGTGACAAGTCCTGAGTGATGCCACTAAACGGGATCTCAGTGCAGCAGTGCCAGACAGGCAGCAGGATCGCTCAGGTTGGTACCAGGGCCCCACCTCAGACAGAGAAATAAACACCCACTCAATGCCACCTGCCTTTGGGTGCTCCACTCGCTCTCCTTGCCACCAACAAAGACCATCCAGAGGGGTTATCAAAAGTTTGGGAAGCCTTTGCAGACTGGCAAAGCTGGAGATGTAGGAAACAGCTGCCCATGGCTCTGTCTCCCTTCTCCTCAGAGAGCACCCTGAGAGGAGGGAGGTTTTAATGGGTTTTTTTAGCTCCCTGTGGCCTGTGTTAGCTGGCACAGTGCAGGCAGCACCTCGGCCCCAGCAGCACTGGAGCCTGTTTGAGTCCCTGAAGCACCATGGGAAAGGAAGGGAATAAGATTTATTGCAGATTTTAAGGTTAATCAGGAAAATCTTGCAGGCAACTGACTGTATAAGCTGCTATTTCAATAGCATGATTTATAATGCTGAGGAGTGATTGGGAGCAGCATGGAGAGCCACAGGAGGAGAGTCCCCACTCAGCAACGCCAAACCCATTCCTGTGGCACAGCCACTGCATGGACACAATGTCCCCTGTGCCACAATCCCTGCCCAGCAAGGAGTGAACACCTCTGGCAGCATCTTGACCCACCAGAGCCACATCAGTGCCTGCAGGGAGGTGTGACCAGCCTGATGTGGAAAACCTCTGGAAAACCTCATGCTTGCACAGCACAAAACCACTCCTCTTCCCCCAAAGTGAAATTTTGGTAGTAGTGAGGAGAACAAAGTAGAGTTAAAACCAGGTTCAACCTTGATGGCTGTAGCAATTTTTATATTACCCACTGGGAAATTTTAAAAGGCTTAAATGATTTGTTTCAGCCCAAACAATGGTTCTACCAAATTACACAAAGCCTTCCTGCAGTAGGATTTTCTTGCCTCCCCATGAATTTTCCTGAGAAACCCTTCAGCTTTAGTTCAGCTTCCCTTAAACCCTTTAGCTTCCTTTAAAAGGAAGCTGAGCACCCAAATCTCCATATCCCTGTGCAAATTGGCTCTCTGTCCTCCCCCAGTGCTGACAACTCCTGTCTCCTTACAGTTCAAACACTTGTGGACACAGTGAATGTGCCGTGTGTAATTAATTACCTTAATGAGTTTAGTGACCTACCTGTGGATAACCACAGCTAAATGCTTCCTTTAATGGCTTCTCCTCCTCTGATGAGCCAGGGAAGGAGGGGTGGTGGAGAACAAGGGGTGCCAGGTGCAGTGGCTGCTTCTGCAGCATCTGGACACATCTGGAGCTCCTCCACATCCCCTTTCCCCGGGGTTTTGGTGGCACTCTGAGGATGGATCCCAGCCCAGCAGCTGCTGCTCTTCTGCCATGTTTAATTGCACCAATTTAAATTGGTCCTGGCCATTGTGGGGACATCAGGGCCAGGCCACAGCAAGGGGAAGAAGTGGGGTGGTTACCAGTGTAGAAATTCATCACAGAATCACAGAATGTGCTGAGTTAGGAGGGACCCACAAGGGTCATTGAGTCATTTCTGGAGAAGCTCAGTCAGTATTTAAACCATATCTCTAAGTGAAAATTACCCAAAAAATGAAACCCAGAAGCAGCTCCTAAGCTGGTACAGGAGTTCTTGGGGAGCAGCCAGTGAGGGGACTCCACCAGTTACTGTCAGTGTTTATTTGCCTTACTTAAAAATATAAAGATTTTCTCTCCAGTTCTGGGCAGGGGAAAGGTTAATGAATTCCTTCAGAGTAAAGAGATCCTCAGCCCTCTCAGCGGAACAAGGTCAGAAATCAATGCTGGAGGTGGAGCAGGAAGGCCAGGTTGGAAAATAATGAAAAGGGGAAAAAAATTACATAAATAAAGAGGCAGGGGTGGGGGGGGGAAAAAAAATTATAACCTAAACAAATGACAGGGTGACACTTGCTCAGCTCCCCACAAAGAATATTGAATTATTGTCTATAATTTGGACTATGGAACCTAAATTAGGGCCTCCAGACTCCAAAGTGCTGCATTGTGTGAGGGTCCAGGGAGGGTCAAACGCTCCTTTGGTTTGCTCGTTACCTGCTCTGATCCCAGGCTGTCATTAGCCCGCACAAAGCGCCTCACAAAGGCAGCACACATCAATGCTGCTAATTAATTGGATTAATGGAAGGGCAGCACAAATTAGGTCTGGCTTGGATAATTTCAATGAAAACTGAATACCAATCCCCAAAGTCATTGGAATATGGATGAGGCAAATTGAGTTAAAATAGAGGAGACTGCTGCATTCATTAGCCCGCCCACCCTCTGAAGTAGTTGTTTAATATGCAAACTATTAATATGCAAATCAGCACAAATGAAAAAAGTGTGATTTTTTTTTTTTTTTTTTTTTTTTTAAACTCTGCCGAACACAGGCAGCTGCCTGATGTGACAGAGCTGAGCTGCTCCACTCTGGCAGGGGACAGAGGCACCAAGAGGGTTTCCATGGCAGAAATTCCCTTCCTGTGCTGCCCTCACTCAGCCGTGTGTGATCCAGGAGCAGGAGCACCTTCTCTGGGCACCCTGTGCCAGGGCTTCTCCACCCTTACAGGATTTCTTCCCAATATCCCATCTAACCCTGCCCTCTGGCAGTGGGAAGCCATTCCCTGTGTCCTGCCACTCCTGGTCCTTGCCCAAAATCCCTCTCCAGCTCTCTTGGAGCCTCTTTCATTAAGGAAAGGTGATGAGGCAACTTTCTTCCTTTTACAGCATCTCCCATGGGAGCCTCGAGGGAGCTGAGAGCTCTTGACTGAGGCAGAAGTGAAACAACTCCAGTTGTTTGCTCCAGAGCTGCAGGGGCTCAGGCTCACGGCTCCTGTAACCCAAACCTCCTTGTTCAGCACGGGAATGGCTGAATCCATAAAGATTAGCCATAATTCCCAAACCACTTCTGGCTTCACGGTTCCAGCCCTGTAAATTACAGCTCTATTGTGGTGCTTTCCCAGCGCTGCAGTGCCAATGGCCACCCCCCGACAATTACAGAGCCAGCGCTAAACTTCTTACAAATTGTAATTACCCCTAAGAACTGTTTCCCTCTTCAGCGTCCCTTGCTTAGCGGGTGACCCTGCAATGTTGTGACAAATGCCTTGTTTGGAATTATTTTTCCATCTCTAGCTGTTCACCAAACACGCCAGGGTCTCGGGTTTTGGCTGATTTTTCTTGTTTAAATCAGACAATAGGTGAGATTATCTCACCCCCCAGGCTGGCAGCTCAGCCCATGCAGGTTCTTGTGCCCTGTGCAGTCAGGCAGCTTCCCCTGGTGCTGCAGCACAGCACCCATGGCACTGCCACCACCGTGTCACTGTGCCAGGGTCTGGCCCAACAGAGTTTTGTTTCAATGGAGCAAATTGTCCTGTTGATCCAGGAGGGATTTAGTGCCTGTTTCATGGAAGGCACATGAGCTTCCTCAATTCCAGAGACCTGCCCTGAGCTCCCCTGAGCTGGTTCACAGCCAGCTGCATTTTTATGGCCCTGATGCCAACCAGAGGGAAAGAACAGGGCTGAAGAGAGCAGAGGAAGGTCCACTGCCCTGCCACAGGGATGGAGGGTGGCACAGGGGACACAGAATCAGAGGGATTTGGGTTGGAAAGGACCTTAAAGACCATCATATTTCAACCCTGTGCCATGGGCAGGAACACCTTCCACTCTCCCAGGTTGCTCCAAGGCCCATCCAACCTGACCTTGGACATTTCCAGGGATGGGGCAGCCACAACATGCCACCAGCCCAGCCCTGCACAGACCTCGTGGGAGCCAAATGAGAGCAAAGCACCAGGAAACTTTAATGACACTGATTAAGAGTGCAGCCAGCCTTCCTTAATTAAAGTCCAATGGATTCCTTGGGCAGAACGAGCCCATGGCCACGATTTTCTCAGCGAGCTCATTTGGTTTGTTTTCCTGTGCATAAGGGGATGTTGCTGCCATCCCTCCAGGAGCTGGCAGAGCCTCTGTGCTCTTGTCACCCTGTAACAGCTTCCTGGATTAATGATTCTGCAAAGGGCTAATTCTTAAGAGGGCAATGTCTTTTGCAGGCTGGTATTGATCTTTGTCAGCTTCCCCTTGAAAGAAAGAAAATATTGGCTTATTTACAAAAGGCAGCTTTTTGCTGCTGGCAAGTCAGTCTTGAGATCCATGGCTACTCATGTCCCTTGGAAATTGGAAAGGCTGGGGGTAGTTCCTTGAGTGTCAGAATCCAAGTTCTTGAAGTCCACCAGCCCCCACAGGGTGTCTGGGGAGGGAGGGGATGGATCTGACTCTGAGCAGGTGGATGGGGACTCTGCTGTAGGAGCAGGGCCAGGAATGGGAGAAGGGCTGTGGGGGAGGCAGCTGGTCACTTCACAGCTCCTCACATTTGGGGTGGCTTCTGAAGTTGAAAAAAATTAACAAACAGTGATGGTATGCATTGAAGAGATTTAAAAAAAAATGTATCTTGCATGTGTTTATGTAACAGCAAAATAAAATAAATGGAAACATTCAAAATTGAAAATGAAAAATAATCTAAACCCTGAAAAGTCATTCCAGCAGGCAGCCAAGAAGATCCCTTTGGTAATCAGCACTTTGCAGAAATAGGAATGCTCCCACCACCAACGCTCCTGCCACTGACAGAAGGCAGCCCTGGGCACAGATGGGCAGGGACTATTCTCCATCCTCCCTCCCCGGGGAGGTGCCCACGGAGCCCTCACTGCCTCCCCGAGACAAACCCTGGAAATATCTGCGTGTGAATCACCAGCCCGGGCTGAGTCACAACTGCTCCCGGAACAGCCCGTTCTGTGTTCACCTGTGTGCGTGTCCAGGTGTGAATGCACACACATAACTGGGCTGTTTGCAGCTCAGCTAAAGGGGAAAACATGAATCATAACGGGGAAAACATGAATCATAACAGGAAAAAGATACAGGAGAGCACAGGGCTGCAGGAGGCTGCTGGGGTGAGCCTGTGCCTGCTGCTCCCAGGGCTGCCCCTCCTGCACCCCTCTCTGTGCCAGGGGTCTGTGCCAGCCCAGGGATGGCAGGAGCCAATCACCCCCTGGCACAGACCCCAAACTGGGCTGTGTGCAGTGCTGCCCAGTCCCAAAATCACCACCCATCCCTGCCTCACCCAGTGGGAGACCACTGCTCCCACTGCTGCTGGCTCCCCATGGCCAAAATCATCATCAAAGAATAGCAGGATGGTTTGGGTTGAAAGGGTTAATCCAATTACACCCCCTGCCACGGGCAGGGACACCTCCCACTATCCCAGGTTGCTCCCAGCCCCATCCAACCTGGCCTGGGGCATTTCCAGGGATGGAGCAGCCACAGCCACCCCACCCTCACAGGGAAGGATTTCTTCCTGATCTCTTATCTAAATCTACTCTCTGTCAGTTTGGTGTCCCAGAATTATTGCTGTGACCATTATGACCACGCTCAGGGCTGTGTCACTGAGCACTGAGCATTGATCCTTTCACGTCTGACACGTCTGACTGACCAGACACACCAGCAGTGCCCGTGCTCCCCGTGCAGGTGGGCACTCATGTCAGCCAGTCTGTGGGCTCCTGGCTCTACAGCCCCCATTCAGCACCATGCTAAACAAACAATATTACACACTAAAACAGAAAAAAAAAAAAAAGAAGCAAAAAGCTCTTCCACCCACTAACTCCTGCTGTGCAGAAGGTGCCAAATCAGATTACAGTGCACAGTTGCCACATTATCCTGTCTCGACTTCACTAACGCTCATTAAGCTTCTAAAATCCTTTTTATGGTGTTTATAACACCTCCAGAGGAGTTTACTGTGTAAATATTATTCTACCATTAAATCCTGCAACAAGGCAACCGTCAACAAGTGGAATTTGTAATGGGCCTGCCGAGAGGGCTCGGCTCGCAGGCTGCGGCGCCTGTGAAGTGAGGCCAACGAAAGCAGCCAAGAACACAGTACGGAGTGATAAAGCACTTCATTTTGATGCTTTAAATCTCCTACCACTTGGGCCTGCTTAATGTAACAGGCCCACTGAGACATTAGAGTTGGGCCTGGAGTCAAATAAGCTACAGGGAGCCACTTACTGAAAGCAGCCTTCCACGCAGGGCTGCGTTGGCGGTTTAACCCGGCTAATCCCGCCCGCAGCTGCCACGGGCCAGCAATGGCCAGC